>NC_060276.1:102614009-102754437 GCF_021613505.1 Equus quagga | reverse complement strand
GAGCAGGCAAGGTCTCTTAGGCAACGGTCCCTCTTGCTCCCGATATCGATATTGTTTTTCCATCTGTGCCCCCGGGCGGCCGCCGCCTGGCTTAGGTTGCCCCCCCAGGGGGTCTTACCCGTCATTGGCTAACCGGCCTTCTCACCTCTGGGTCACAGTTTGTTGGCAAGCTTTTTCCAGTGATTATTAACCCTTCCTATGTCAGGGGCGGCTACATACCACCATAACCACTATACCACTGGGCTGGCCCCACTCACATATTTAGCTTTACCTCAGTCTCAATCTAGCTGTAATGATGAATCTGTAATTAGAATTACCTTTCTATTTGTTAATTTGAGAGGCTGACATGGTATCCTGATTTTAATATTTACACTCCATCTACTTGACGTAGTTTACAAATTAGAATGCCGTGAAAGTTTGGACACAAAAGGTTAAAACAGAATCTAACTGAAGAAAGCAGAAGAGGTAAATGTCAGGCACCAGAAATGAGTAGGTTATATTACATGGGAAAAAGTGTGTTTTTCAAGTTTCTCAAAGTGAAGGCTCCAGAGGAAACATTGTGTTTGATAATGTTATTTTTTTCTGACAGTCCAGTGCCCACACACAAATCTATGGAGATGAAATATTTCCCTAAGCAAAATTGGCTCTCCTGGAAGTTGGGACAAAAAAGAGCATGAAGAAATTTACTATGTATAAATGATATTAAGTCAAGAGCCAATATTTTAAATTATGTTTTATAGGACTCAGGCAGAAATTCTGTTTAACAAGATGATTTTCACGTATCCTCTCAATAAAAGGTAGAAGAGAGAATCATTAAATAAAAGCATTTTGAGGGGGGGATGGAAGAAGGGGATTTAGTAAATGTGATACAAATACAATCACCATGAGGGAAATGATCAGGTTTTGGTTAATAACGGTGAGGAAACCTGCCTTCTTCCTAACCATGGGGGCAGGTCCGGGTGTTGTTTTTCTGGACCTAGCTACAGAATGATATAAGCCTGAGTCTAGGTCAGAAAGTTGTGTATGTCTGCACACACAGGTGTGCATGTGTACGCATCTGATAATGGAGAGTAGAGAAGGGGGAGGAGAACAGACCCATGAGTATCATTGTTTAATTGGCCAAATAAAGCTCTAAGTCCAAGATCTTCTGGGATTTTGATGTTCAGGGTCAGGACTTTCAGGCCCCTCCCCTGTAGCAGGAGTGGTCCCAGAGTCAAGCATGAGTGAACTGGTAACAGAAGGCCTTTGAGAGGCTCATGGATGAAGGTTAGATGTGGGGGTCGAGGTGAGGAAATATAGCGTTCACTGTCATAGTTAACAGATATTGATTGCCCCCTATACCTTGTCTTTAAGGTACTAACAATTAGACTTGCTTCACATGCTTTGTCTCACAATATATTTATATATCTGTGTCTGCATTTTGGCTGGGTTACCCAAGAATTTCCTTTCTTCTTCTTCTTCTTCTCCTCCTCCCCAAAGACCCCAGTAGGTAGTTGTATATTCTAGTTGTGAGTGCCTCTGGTTGTGCTATGTGGGACGCTGCCGCAGCATGGTCTGATGAGCGGTGCCATGTCCGCGCCCAGGATCCGAACCGGCAAAACCCTGGGCCGCCGAAGCAGAGTGCGTGAACGTAACCACTCGGCCACGGGGCCGGCCCCAAGAACTTGCTTTCTGAGGGGAGGATCTACAGTACCTCTCGTACTTCAAACACTTATTCTATTTTGCTATGCTTTCCTGACAATTGTGGAGATCTGTGATGGTTAATTTTATGTGTCAACTTGACTGGTTGAGGAATACCCAGATAGCTGGTAAAACATTATTTCTGGATGTGTCTGTGAGGGTGTCTGCGGAAAACATTAGCATTGGAAGACATTAGCATTTGAATCGGTAGAATGAATAGATTCCCTCACCAATGTGAGTGGGCATCATCCAGTCCATTGAGGGCTTAAATACAGCAGTCTCCCCTTATCTGCGGTTTTGCTTTCCAAAGTTTCAGTTACCCATGGTCAGCTGCATTCTGAATATATTAAATGGAAAATTCCAGAAATAAACAATTCAACTGTTTTAAATAGTGCGGTGCCGTGCTGAATAGCGTGGTGAAATCTCACACTATCCTGCTCTGATGTGAGTCATCCCTTCGTCCAGCGGATCCATGCTGTAGACGCTATCCACCCATTAGTCACTTAGTAACTGTCTCAGTTATCAGATCCACTGTTCGGGTCTCAGGGCTTGTGTTCAAGTCACCCTTATTTGACTTCATAATGGCCCTAAAGCACAAGAGTAGTGATGCTGGCAATTCTGATATGCCAAAGAGAAGCCGTAAAGTGCTTCCTTTAAGTGAAAAGGTGAAAGTTCTCCACTTAATAAGGAAAGAAAAAGAAATTGTATGTTGAGGTTATTGTTAGTTCTTGTTGTTAAATCTCTTACTGTGCCTAGTTCGTAAATTAAACCTTATCCTAGGTTTGTATGTATAGAAAAAAACATGGTATATATATAGGGTTCAGTACTATCTGCGGTTTCAGACATCCACTGGGGGTCTTAGAATGTATCCCCCACAGATAAGAGGGGACTACCGTGGAACGAAAAGGTGGAGGAAGGGCGAATTTGCCCTCTCTGCTTGAGCTGGCACATCCATCTTCTCCTGCCCTTGGGCATCAGCGCTTCTGGTTCTCAGGCCTTCAAGTTTGGACTGGAACCATACCTTCAGCTTTCCCGGACCTCCAGCTGGCAGACAGCCGTAGGACTTAGCTCCGTAATCATGTAAGCCAAGCCCTCATAATAAATCTCTTTCTATATATCTGTATATATCCTGTTGGTTTGTTTCTCTGGAGAACGCTGACTAATACAGTTCTTTTAAAAACATTTCAACTTTCTGTTTTGGTGGGAAACAATCATGTGTGCATATGTGGGAAACATCACAACACAAATGTAAAACTAAGTGAAAATTTCTAGGAGGACAATATTAATTTATTCCCCAAATAATATTGTGTATTTACCATGTGCTGGAGATAAATCAGTGAACAAGACAGGCAAGGTTTCTGCCCTCATGGAGGTTACATTCTTAAGAAAAAAATCTCTGGGTATAATAAGGGCCAAGGCTATAGATGAAGATGACAGGATGTTTATATATAAAGAGAGCAACATTAACAGGTTTAGATACACCGAGTGCCAGCTGATAGAGCTTGAATAATTGCAAAGGGGAGGGAGAGATTATTTCAGGCAGGGGAGTTGTGTGAACAAAATCATGAACACAGATTGTAATGAGGAATGGACTTATTTGCCTGGAGTCTAGGGCTTGTATAATGGAATACTGGAGGACAACATTTGAGAAGTAGATAGGGAGCCACTGAAAACTTGTGAACAGGGAAGTGACATGATAAAACTGGTGTTAGCACCATTGACGTGGGAATGAAATCAGGGAGTAGGATGCTGAAATAGATGAGGGATGGACTGAAGGTGATGCCAGTGGGAATGCAAAGCCAGTGAAACATGTAAGACATTTGAAAGGAAGACTCCATAGGCTTGGGCTTAGTGACTGTGAGGCCAGAAGCACAGAGAGGAATCAAGGGTCACTCCAGGATGTCAAAACTTAGTTGTGAGAGAATGAGGTGACATTTGTACAAACACAGAAGTCCAGATGGGAGATAGTTTGGGAGGATGATTGATTAAGTACAATACGGAGATAGGCAGTCATGGAATTTGGGAATAGAAGAGTTTAAATTTATGCCAGTTTTATTTTCCCTATCAGCATTTTCATATTTACAGAGAAGTTGAAAGATTAGTGCAATTAACACCTATATACCCCATACATCTCGATTCAACAATTTCCATTTTGCCTTATTAGTTTTATCTATCTATCTTTTTTGACTAAACTATTTGAAAATAAAACTTGCGGGTACAATAAAACTTAATTCCTCGGTACTTTAGCACACATATCCTGAGAACACAAACTTCAATTTTGAAGGAAATTAATACCCAAGGGTGTTTCATTTAGTGGTGAGGGCTGTATTAGACCTTCAGGTGACCTGACGGTCAAATCTGTCATTCCTCTACCACGTACCTTCCATGTTTATATATGGTATTTGTTGCTTGGAGTGTTCAGACATTTAAACTAGATTCGGGCGAGTAAGAAACAATGTAAAAGAGTATAACAGAGGTCTAGTTGAGATTTCACGGACAGAAGATTTTCCGAGCTAAAAAGGAGGAAGATAAATGAGAAGAGAAAAATAAGCAGAGATTTTATTCTCAGGGAGAAATCTAAAGGTTGGATGCAGTGGCCCTGGGCGATGTTTGACCATCACTGGTCAGATGGCCTAGGAAACTTGGAAGGTGGGCCAAGATCACGTTCTGAGGCAGGCCTTGTAGACCTCCTCCTTTGTTTTTTATTACAACCACACTGAAGAAAACAGTATTTTGGACTGATACTGTAGGCAAACCTGGTGGTAATACTTTACCACTGGCCTAGTAAAAGCAGACAAATAAGTATTATGAGACTGTGGGAGATACAGGGTTTAAGGAAATATTTCAGGTCAAGATGGGGGGATTTCAAGAGGGACTTTGTGAATGCTTAATGGGTCACGATTGTTTTGTTAAAGTGCCATGCAACCTGAGAGAGCTCTTGGGAGAAGAAATCTTGTTGTGAGGAATAATTGAAGGTCTTGGTTACTCTATTAATGTTGCGACCCAGGAGAACATGACTTTTTGGGAATGGGCGCCTGGGGACTGATATATGATTTATATGCTTAAAATAATGGAAAGAATCCGTAAAGTATTCAGAGTTGAATGGCAAGTTGCTTTAGTTCAGATATTTTTAGTGTATTTACTTTTTAAATTTGTTTTATGTCTTTTTTCTTTTTAAGATTGGCACCTGAGCTAACAACTATTGCCATTCTTTTTTTTTTTTTTTTCTGCTTTGTCTCCCCAGATCCCCCCGGTACGTAGCTGTATATCTTAGTTGCAGGTCCTTCTAGTTGTGGCATGTGGGACACTGCCTCAACGTGGCCTAACAAGCGGTGCCACGTCTGCGCCCAGGATCCGAACCGGCGAAACCCTGGGCCGCCGCAGTGGAGCACGCGAACTTAACCACTCGGCCACAGGGCCAGCCCCTGGTTTATGTCTTTTACTCAGTGTACCTTCAATACAGGCTAGGTGTTTGGAGAGTAAAAAGTTGAATCATATAGAGGCTTCTCTCCAAGAGCTTACAGTCTAAGACTTGAACTCTATACTGGGTCAAATAGTGTTCCCCACTCCACCCCATTCATAGCTACTTAAAACCTCATAGTTGATCTTATTTGGACATAGGGTCTTTACAGACCTAATTAGTTAGGTTAAGATACTACATCAGAGGGTCATACTGGTTAAGGTGGGCCCTAATCCAATGTGACTGGTGTCCTTACAAGAAGAGAAGAGGGCACAGGGATTCACAGATACAGAGAGGATAATGCCATGTGAAGAAAGAGATAGAAGTTGGAGCTATGTGTCTACAAACCAAGGAGCACCAAGGATTGTGGGTAACCACCAGAAGCTAGGAGAGAGGCATGAACAGATTCTCTCACAGAGCCTCAGGAAGGAACCAACCCTGCTGACACCTTCGTTTTGGCTTCTGGCCTCCAGAGCTGTGAGAACAAATTTCTGTTGTTTTAAACCACCCAGTTTGTGGTAATTTTTTATGGCAGTCTTAGGAAGCTAATTCAGATTCTAGGTCAAATATTCATAACATTCAGACTTTTTTCATTGTTATTAATTTTTGATGAAAGCAATCTGCAATAAAATCTGAAATACTGAACTAAAAAAGTGCATGTGGTCTAAAGCCAAATGAAATGCTATTCCTGAGTATGTATTGACTGTGAAAATTATGCATCTAGAAATCAATTTCTCATTTGATTTGGTTATCAGGAAAGGTTATTGAACAAAAATGTAATATATACTTCATTTAAATGAAGAAGTGCTGCTAATTGAAAAAAGAAGCAAAATCTACTTAAAATTTTGGGGACAAAAATTTTTGTTCAAGAATCCTTTTCATTTATTATTTCAACTTTTTTTTGATATCGTGTATTGGATGTCTTTTAGTGGGAATTCTCTACCATATCATTGTGTTTTCTTTTTCTTTCAAGACCAAAGTCAGGGGTTACACATTCTTCTGAAGACAATATAAACACCATATTTGGAATATTGTAAAGTGGAGTATTGTGAAAATGGACTTGTAGAAGTTATCATGTGGGAGGATAATCAATTGAGAATTTAGGGGGAAAACCCTGTCTAATATTTATAAATAAATAGTAGTCCCTTGGTCTGTTAAGCTCAGTTTTCCTCGTCTGTATAATGAAAGCCATATCACTATGACGGTGTAAGCTTCTTGTCATTATAAATTCAAAGCAACATTGATATAGATATATTTGATCAAGTTGTTAATGATATAGCACTTAATTTTCCACTTCACCTCATATCTGCCTTCAATTTTACATTTTTTCACCTCTTGCTCAGAGGGTTCTAGCTCTTACAGTTCTTTTTGTGATTCCGACTTTGGAATGATATTTCCAGCACCATCAAGACTCACCTTTGATAAGCCTCTCCTCTCTGGCACCTTGTTTCTGCTCAACCTGCAGCAAGCTCAGGTAGGATATACTTTTGGCTCAAGTCTCTTTTCTCTAGGTTGATGATTTAATCAAAGATGCAGTTAGGTGCTGGCTTTATTTCAGGACTCCTGACTGAGCTTTCAAATATATCCTGCCTGTACATTTGTCTCTTTGTTCAAGAGGACTGACATTGCTTGGTTTTGTGCCAACCCTGATGTACAACTGGGTCCCTTCACTGGCTTCCACAATAAAGCCAATCACACCAAGCGTAGCATGACGATTTGCGGGTCATGAAGTAGGGTCACATGGCACAGTGCAAGCATTTACTTTGAAAAAGAATCATCGCTACCCTTGTGCCTTATCTCAGAATTTTCCAGCCCTACTGCCAACTGAGGTTTCTTTCTTTCTGTCCTCCCCATGTATAGCGTCCAGTCTATCTGGCTCCTCTACCGTTCTGCTGAGGTTTACTCCTTGCCCTAATTCTCCCCCTCTTTCCCCTTGAATCTCTCTTTTTTTTTCTTCTTCTCCCCAAAGCCCCCCAGTACATAACTGTACATTCTAGTTGCAGGTCCTTCTAGTTCTACTATGTGGGATGCTGCCTCAGCATGGCTTGATGAGTGGTGCTAGATCTGTGCCCAGGATTTGAACCAGTGAAACCCTGGGCCACCGAAGCAGAGTGCACGAATTTAAACACTCAGCTATTGGCTGGCCCCAACCTCTTGAATCTCTTGATATGCCTTCTCCACTTGATCAAGGAGAGCAATTCAATCCAAGCTTTTACTTCTAAACATGCCCATCGTCAACCAACAAGCAAAGGGCCTTCCAGGTAAAAGACCTACTGCTCTTAAAAGGTTGTTTATGACAAATTTTTATTCCTTTTAAGTTATAATCCATACTCTCTGATCACTTTTGAAAACAGCCACAACCACAACAAACTTGCTGAAAGATATCGCAACGTGTTAGCTTCTATGCAATGTGTCTCTTCTACTTTGCAGTGTGGGTTTTAAAATCTAGAGTGTCCTGGCATATGAATTTGAACTAACTGTCATTTCATAATGCCAGTCTGCTGAAGAAGGGGAATAAATTTAGTAGAATGTGACCCAAGGATATTCAAAATAAATTCATCTTTCCAAATTGTCATGCTAATTACTCTGTAATTGGTCTTTGATAGTCTAATAGATAGAAGATTCTAGATCACTGATTTCTCTTTCAACAATATAATGTTCTGGCTTTTGTAAGAATTTGGCTTCTGAATAGCAAATAGTAGTATGGTCCTTCATGCAGCAAGGCAGTGTTTCTCTTTAAGAAAGACAGTCAGTGATGGTCACCTTCTGCAGTTATGTGCCTTAAAGGCATAGATTAATGTTAATTACTACGTTTTCCTGGGGTATTGTCTCTACTTAAATGTTTGATTTGTGAATTGAGATGACGCTTATTGGTTTTATAGGCTAACTGGACCACCCTTTACCAATATAAAGTGTCTGCTATTTCTGTACACTGCTAGTTTCTGCACTTGCTGTAACCATGTGGCTTCACTCCACAGATTCCTACATTATGCTCTAGAAGTGTCTCTGTTGCTTGCTATGGATGATATTAACTCAGCCAGCTAACTCTAAAGGGGTTATAAGGGATTACAATAATTATTCACTTTTTGCACGGGCTTGCTGAGCTGAATGGACTTTGAATTGCTATAGTTTTAATAACAAGGACTGATTATGATCAAAGATTTAAGCAGGGACTCTTCTTGTGCAATTTTATGCTGCTGACTACTGTAATATCTCTGTAATTGAGTGTTTTTTGCCAACAATGGCCTTCCAGATATTCAGTTCTTGAAGACAATTGGGCAAAAGTGCAATTTGGCCAATTTTGATTTTTTGTGCTCATGCCAGTTTGCTATGATGTCCTGCCCGGCATCCCAAAGGCTCTAAACTCCTCATTTTCCTAATCTGAGGTTTAACCTCCTTATCCAAATGCTAGTTTGTGGAGAATATTCATCCAAGTGACCATGTAACCATTGTAAGTTTTGTGTAAAGTTTATTTTGCATGAGTTAAGACATAATTTTTTGCTTTATTCAGTTTGAGTGAGCATATACCTCTTGTACTGATGAAAAAATTAATTAACATTTATTGAGCACACAGGTCCCTGACCCTGTTCTATACACTGGAGGATTATGGGGTACTATTGTGTTATTTTCACTTAATACTTAGAAACGGCATTCAGGAAAACAACATTCTAACCATGGAGGTGAAAAATGAATACAAGAGAAATAACCTCATATGAACAGGCAGATGATCCAATCAGCCTATAAAACCAATGAGGTGGAACTGCCCCAACCGCGACAGTGATTCAAATGGACAACACCCACTTTCCTGCAGTATACATTCCCACTATGACATATTAACAAGCATAGACACACCTGCTCTGGTCTCCTTAGTACTGTCTAAGCCACAATTTTTAGCTGCCTCCAAAGATAGCCATGCCATTCAGATATTCTTTGTTTGATGTCTCAGCTTACTCTAAAGGAAAGGGCACAGGCTTCAGAAGAGAAAAATCTTGTATCCCAGCTCTATGGCTAAGTAGCTGTGTTCCTTTAGTTATGAGGCCTCTCTGGATCTCCGTCTCCTCACCTGTAAAATATGAATAATAATGCCTATTTTGTAGGGTTGCTGATATAGGATTATATGAGGTAATGTCCGTGAAATAAACAACACTGGGCCTAGCATACAATGGCCACACAAAATGTTTAGTTTCTTCCTCATTCTTTCCTCTTTTCTTTTCCATAAACTCTAAACTTTCATCTTACAGCATTGAGATAGGATCTCATGTGTCTCATCCGGTTTGGTCCACTCTTTGGCTTCAGTTGTCAAGGTGTATACCCTCTGCCCATGCCTCATGCCCTCAGGATGTCGTTGGTGGGCTGAAACCATCCTTGTTTAACCTGTGCCCAGTAGGCTATAAACTGCACATACCAGTGGTCCCTTCAGATGTGCCCCTTGTCTTAGCCCCTTTGTCGTACTTGTATATTCTCATGAACCCAGAACATGTTTCAGGTAGGCTTAATGATAATGTTAGCAAACCTCATATGTTAAGGCACCTTTTCATTTCTCAGATGACTAACGAAAAGGAAAATATCTGGAGTCTACTTCCAAGGTATGCAGTGTGCTTATGACAGCAAAGGCTGGATTGCAGAGGGAAGCAAGGCCAATTTACATAATGAAAGACTTGGAACCAATGGAAGAGAAACTTAAGAATAGTTAATATTTGCATATTTTGATAATTGAAGATTAGAGGGAGCATCTGGTGTTGAAAACGCCATAGGAGTTACATTTGGTATGAGGGGGTACAGGTATGTGGGCCAATACAGCATAATAAAGCAAAGTTCAATTAATGGCCCCCTCATTACTAGCTACATAAATTTGGAGAATTTATAACCTTCAACCTCCACATTTAAAAAAATATGTTAAAAAGAGAAGATAACAATGATTCTGGTTTGGGGGATGTTAAATGAATTAATGGTCATAGAATGACTAGCATAGTGCCTGTAACTTGGTAAGTATTCAGTGAAGGTGAGGTGTTGTTATCCAGGGTATTCAAGAACAGTAATCAGAGTCATGGAGAAATGCTGGGTGAACCAGAGCTCTGTGCTCTTCATTGGATTCAGTTGACTTGGTCATTTTTCTTTGTTTTCAGTATGGACTGAAATCTGTTAGCTTCATTTGTTGATGATAAGTACTGGTTTTGATACTGAACCTCTTAATCTCAGGTCGGATGTGCAGTAAGCCAATCACTGAGACAATGGTGCTTGGAGGTAGAAAAAGGTTTATTTGAATTGGCCAAAATGAGAAGGCGAGAGAGTAGGTTCTCTCAGATCCTCCCTAACAAAAGAAGAAAGCAGGAAGTCTTTATAGGACTAAAGGGCTTGGGAGGTGGAATTTTGGGGAAACAAAGGGGAACTCTGTGTTTCTTCCACTGCAGATAAGACCTTGAGAAACTAGACTTCTTGGCGCCAGTGGCAGGTGGGGTTGGGTCATCTGGTGGTCATAACTTCCTTAAAGGCACTTTTTCTTCTGCAAAACAAGCTCATAAATCCTTGTGGCCACTGAGTCACCCCTCTGGTTAACCGAAAAACAGCAAATTAGCAAGCTATAATTATGTGTGGGCTTCGAAGCAAGCATTTGGGCTCAACAAATACATCTAATGGGGATTGAGCTTATTTATCTAGGATTTATGTGAGTACTAACTTCTTTTCACCTGTGGCTTTGTTGGGAACAAGGTCGAAGAGTAATGATGCTCTTATGGAATATTTACAGTAACCCTCAGGTACTCAGATTCAGTTTAAGACAATTAAATAATTTTCACCAGATTATTTTCATTGATTTGATTGTGTTACATCACACAGGAGGAATATACCACGTTTAACTGTTCTCAGCATTGAGATACTGTATAATGATTAAAAATGTTATATTTAAATTTATTAAACTTAGAAAGAGTAATAAACTAAATGCATGTTCCTTACCTTTACTAAGGAGATGAGTTTTGAATAAAGAATTAGCTAACTGTGGCCAGCTATATCTCTTTATTTTGTGACTCAGGACCTAAATAAGCATATAACCATTTCTAGCTGATTGCTTCAAAGGTTTACTAGGGAACAACACTCTGTTTAAGTGTATGAATTTCATGTTGCTTATTCTTAGATTTCTAAATATCATTGTTTTGTGTTACAATTTCCTTGTGTCTGTGTCACAGCTACCTGGTTTCATTGCAGACCAGACTAAGCAATGCTTTGTAAAAAGGGAAGGTGCTATTTATAAGCTTGCTAATAGCTGCTTACTTATACCATTAGAATTGGTTTGAATACAACACTGCTAAACTTTTTAACCCTGCTCAGAAGAGTCACTGCAGCATTAACATCTCAAAGCTTGTCATTTCCTAGATATTGTGAGATATTTCTGTGGCTCTTAGGGAAGCCAGAGAGGTCAGCAAGAGGGGCTGTCCAAGCCCCTGGGGACTAGGGTCACTCCTTCAGAGTGGTGGGAATTAAGATATTGCAAAGATGAGCCCTAACTGTGAGAGGCTGGAACCACTTGTGCTTGCATATGTGGATGTTGGTGAAGCAAATTTATCACCAAACTTTTCCAATCCTAAAGAAAATCCTCACATTTTTTCAGACAGCCCCAGAACTTTGGGCAATTTTTAATTTTCTTTCTCTTTCTCTTTCACTTTCTCGCTCCTTTCTTCCTTCCTTCTGTCTTCCCTTCCTTCTTCCTTTTCCTTCCTTTCTCCCTTCCTCCTTCCTTCCTCTCTCCTTCCCTCCCTTCCTTCCTTTCCATTTGAAGTAGAGGTTTTCTATAAAAACTTAGGCAAGCATCTTTCTGTGCTGGCTTTTATTTTTTGAATTATAATTACTTTTCATTAAGATCACTTAGGAAACACTCATTAAATAATTTGGGACCCTCTCACAACTTTATTTTTAAGTGTCTGTGATTTGGTTTCTTGGTGTCCACGGGGTCCTGAATGAAACTTTTGGCAGTTGAGTATCTTTTTAAGCACTCTGCTTTAGTTTGGCTGCTTCTCAAATTCTCTCACTCCCTTATCCCAAGAATCCTTTTTGTGGAACAAAAAAGGGAACCTTGAAAGGATATTCAGAGTGAGAACTTAAGAAGAAGTTCATGGAAGAAATGTTAAAACTATTTTAGCTCTATTGAAACTCTCTGTTTGCTGGTAAGGCAGGAAGATGAGGGCGGAGGCAGTGAACTTCAGAAATAAGATTATCTCCCCAAATGGCTTTACCAACCTCTGTTGATAAACCTCTGCAATAGAAAGGTAAGCCTTGACCAGAGGAAACAGGAGGATTATTTTTGGTGCTAGAGAAGATGAACAAAGTTTGTGGCAAGTTTTCAGGCATCCGGCCTAATAAGGAGAGATACCACATCTGGGTTAAGTAGCTACTCATCTGGTTGCACCAGTGGAGTTTCCTTCTGTAGTTAAGTGCGTGAACACTTGCTCTAAATCTTGGCGATCCCGAGGTGGTTCCAGCAGCAAAGTCTTCTATAATTAATTGCATGTGTATTGCCATTCACTTGGGAGGCAGGTGATTACCTGCCTGACTATTACTCTAAGATATTACAATATCAATAACACTACTGATTTTAATTAAAACTTCAAAATTTATGCCTGTTGAAATATTCATTATTGCACCCTTGATTGTGTGTGAGAATTCAAAGTCTTCTATGCTTCTTTTTTTCACATACTAAGGCCAATTAACGGGAGACAGACTTTGCAGATCATCTTTCTTCATCAGACAAAGAAATGTTTCTGTGTGCGCGCGCATGTGATATTTTGATGTTATTCGGATTGGACTTTTCCTGTGAAGTCTAAAAAATGTTTGTTTATAGTCAAAGCTAGTAGACGAAATAAAATGAGACAAATGGGAGAGAAGAGGTGAAAAGGCAAAATGAATAATCCTTTCAATGCCAGTTAATTGTATTCCAATCTTGGTTTAGTCCAGTAGTTCTGTACTCTGTAAAACACATGGATCTTTAGTGTAAAGCCATACCTGGATTTGCTTAAATAAGATATTTAGAGGAAATAGAAAGGGTGCTAGTGCTGCAAAAGAATAGAGGAGAAGCTGTGTGGAACAGGGGAGCTGTTGATGGGGCTCTTTTGGATATGAAGACATTTTAGGGCAGTCTATGGTTTATGGGCCAAATGTGTCAAGTATTTCAAATATGTCAAGTGCAAGGGACAGTAGAGATGATCCAGGCCAGTTCCTTCATTTCACAGATTGTATTTGCAGTCATCCTTTCTGAAAAGTATTCTTTGATACAGTGAAGAAACATTCAATAAGGTAGACTATCTCATTAAATATAGCACTATTTTTTTTAATCTGTGTTTTTCAGATCTTAAAGACAAAATATAGAGAAAGGGGTGTGTATGTGTGTGGGGTGTGTGTGTATGTAGCATGTCTATAGTCTTTGTGGCCCTGCTTTGCTTTCTGACATAGAAAATAAGGTTCTGAAACTTGGTGAGAAACTGGTCATTAAATGATTGGTGCTGTTTTTGAAGAATGTTGATTGCACTGTGGTTTTCTTCCCTCAAAGCCCTTAATATAAGGTTATATTTTTATGGTGTTAAACTTTTTTGGTGACTCTATTAAGAATATTTCTAGTGAGGCTGAATCATATTCAGGATATCACCTCCTTGCCCAGGAAAGAACAATGAAATTATTGCAATAAAAACAGTATGCTTCAGAAAAACAGTAAGTGGTTCGATTCGAATGGGTATTCAGTGCTTAAGCAGCACAAACTGGAACAGGTGGGCTGGAGTGTCGCTGTAGACTTCTTTACAGAAGAGAAAATCTGGTCTTGATTACTTCAACTCTATGCTGTCTCTGGTTCTCCAAAGTCAGTCTGGCTTCAATTAAAACTTTCCCGCTAGCTTTAGAGACAAATCTTTTTCTTCATTAAAGTTGATTTAGGGATGAGACTTTTGAAACAAGAAGGAGTCATATCATTAAGAGTTTCAATTCAGTGTATGGAGAGAAAGATAAAAATCCAGATTTCCTTTGTAGGTCTCAAGTGAAAATAATACTTTAATTATAGCAGTACTTTTAGATAAGATAAGCAAATACCCAGAGCAGTGGGACCTAGTTAGAACATCAGAATAGGAGCTCTGACCCCATCTGTGATTTGTTTCATGACCAAGGATGAATATCATTCATCATTTGACTTCAATCTCTTAACTAAATTGGTGATCTTCTTCCTTCTCTTTATGCCCTTTTGCTTCCATCTCCTGTGCCAGAATTTCTTTTCACAAAATGACTTGTTTTAGTATGGTACTAGATGTTGAGAAATCCCTTGATCCTTTACTCTGCCCTTAACTTGAACCAAATTTAATTTCTAGTGTTGACAAATTGCTATTCGTCTAGCTGTTTTCTGCTAGATATTCCTGACACTTTGTCTTTAAACTGGTTAGAATATTCACTTCTCTTTGGAAGACATGAAAGAAGGTGATAATTTGCTCTTCCTTTTCAACTCGTCCAAATATTCAACAAAGCTGCTATTTTCTTTGTTTTTGTTTTAGAGTTTAATATTTATTCACATTTTTAAGGTAACGTTTCCATACAAAGGAATGTGCAGCTCTTAAGTGTATAGTTTTGATGACTTTTGACAAATATATGCAACTGTGTAATTCATTTCCATTACCCCAAAAATATTGTTCATAGGTCTTTTCAGTTAATCTTCACCCCAAGAAGCAACAACTTTTCCAATTTTTCTCACTATAGATCAATGATCCCTATTTAGAATTTCATATAAAAGCAATTATACAGTATGTCCTTTTGAGTCTAGCTTTTTTTGCTCAGTATAGTATCTGTGAGATTCATCCATGTTGTTGCCTAAATCAAGTTTGTTCCTTTTTATTGCTGGCTAGTATTCCACTGTATGGATAGATCATAATTTGTTTCTCCATTCTCTGATTGATATTTGGGTTGTTTCCAGTTTTGGACTTTTACATATGAAGCTGCTATGAATGTTCCTTTACAGGCTGTAGTTTTAGTTTGCTTCTTTTCTTTACTTTTTTTTTTTTTAAAGATTTTATTTTTTCCTTTTTCTCCCCAAAGCCCCCCGGTACATAGTTGTGTATTCTTCGTTGTGGATTCCTCTAGTTGTGGCATGTGGGACGCTGCCTCAGCGTGGTCTGACGAGCAGTGCCATGTCCGCACCCAGGATTCAAACCAACGAAACACTGGGCCGCCTGCAGCGGAGCGCGCGAACTTAACCACTCGGCCACGGGGCCAGCCCCTCTTTTCTTTACTTTTTGTTGCTTTTGATCCACGTTGGAAGGCAGTCTCTAAGATGGCCTCCAAAGATGCCCACCTCCTGGTGTTCATGCCTTCGACAGTCAGCTGGGCTGACTGACTCAATTCTAATGAAGAGAATACAGCAGAAGCACTGTAACAGTAGTACAGGCAGAAGTATGAGGTGCCACTTCTGAGGCTGGGCGCTATTTCTCACACACTCTTTGCCTGCTAACTGTGGGGACAACCAGCTTTCATGTCATGAGGCAACCCTATGGAGACGCCCACATGAGTAAGTTTGGAAGATGACCTGCTGAGGGCATGCCACCAGCCATGTAAGTGAGTTTAGAAGCTAATTCTTTCCCAGTTGAGCCTTGAGATGACTGCAGCCCTGGCTGACATCTTGATTGCAATGTCATAAGACACTCTGAGCTTGAACCACCCAGCTTAAGCTGCTCTTGGGTTACTGACACCAAGAAAATATGAGAATAAGCGTTTGTTGTTTCCAGCTGTTAAGTTTTGGGGTGATTTCTTACACAGCAGTAGATAGCTAGTACAGTCCACTTCAGTGACCATGGTGTGATTTTATTTTATTTTGATTTTCTTTCAGTTTTATTGAGATATAATTGAGACAGCTCTGTATAAGTTTACGGGGTACCACATGATGACCTGACAAACATATATTGCAAAGTGGTTACCACAGTAAGTTTAGTTAACATTCATCTTTGCATATAGTTACTAAAAAAAATTTTTTTTCCTTGTGATGTGAACTTTTAGGATTTACTCTCTTAGCAGCTTTCAAATATGCCTTGCAGCAGTGTTAACTATAGTCCCCATGCTGTACATGACATCCCCAGTACGTATTTATCTTATAACTGGAAGTTTGTACCTTTTGACCACCTCTGTCCGATGCTCCCACCCTCCACACCTCACCTCGGCAAACCACAAATCTGATCTCTTTTTCCATGAGTTTTTTTCCTTTTCTTTTCTTTTTTACATTCCATGGTATGGTTTTAAATCGGTCCTTCTTTATTGATTCCTCAGTGGAAGATAGTTCACTAGAAGCTTTGTGTTTCTTAGGTCCTCAGCTGGTAACAGAAGTTAGGGTAATCTTCTACAGAGAAAACTTTATTTAGTTTCTTCATGCATTTTTGGAAAGTGGCTAAAGAACTTGTTTGTTGTTTTTCTCAAAATGGAGTTTTACTTATTCTTTATTGTGAAATAGCACAAACTCATTATAAAAACATTCAGTTAATAAGGAAAGAATAAAGAAAAAAAGTGAAAATCATCCATAGAATCACCACATCAACACAGTAAATTGTTAAGTTATGCTGTTCATTTCTCTGGATTTTTTCTCATGAGAATACACATACACAGGAGCAGGTGCTCATTTTCAGAAATGTAACCATACTAGACATGCTCTTTTGATAGCTTGTTTTCCCCTTCACAGTGTATTCTAATATTATGTCAATGCCAATACAGACCTAAATGATCATTTTAATGGTTACCTAGTGTTACTATGTATCCTAATTCATCCTATTCTGTGCCTTTGATCAGTTATACTCTCTCCCTCCACCATTTTTTTTTAACCATTATAAAAAGTCATTGGTAATCATCCTTGGTCATTCATCTTTGTGCATTTATCAAGTATTTTCTTAGCATAATTCTTCAAGTGTTTATTTCCAGAAGGGTAAGCACATTTAAGGGCCTTGGATAAATATTATAAAGTTGCCATTCAGAACGGTAGAACTCACTAATAGAATATGAGAATATTTCCCCCTATAAGCTTGATAACACTGAGCATTATCAAGGTTTTTAATATTTGGCAATATGATGAGCACACATACTATTGCTTTAACCTGCATTTATTTGGTTGAAAGTGATATTGAACATATATTTTTCATATTTTTATTGACTGTAAAGAAATTTTACATATTAAATTAGTTAAATTTATCATTTCTTAAATAGTTTATGGCTTTGGTGTGATGTTTAGTAAGTCTTTTCCACTGTAACATTATAAAAATGCTCATTTCATTATTTCTGTTTTAAAAAATCATGATTTCACTTTTTACATTTTACATCTACATTTCACTTTTTACATTTTTAAAATTCATCATGGTCATATTTTTATATTTAAAATTTTTAATTGATCTGGAATTTATTTTTATTTAAGGTGGGAGACAGGGGTGCAATTTAATTTTTTTCCCCAAACTAGTGACCAATTATCCCAGCATATAAGGGAATAACCCTTTTATTGTTACCAATAATTTTAACTGTACCATTATAACTTCCTAGCTAATATGCATTGTAAATATGTATCTTCCCTCACGTCTCCCTTAGTACTAATTAGACTTTTACATGTTGATTAATAAATTTGTATTTTACATTGTAAAAGTGTGTTTGTCCCTGCATTTTTGTGTTTTCCATGTGCTACAGATGGGAAAGTACATCCAAAACCTACCTTACAGTTTTTGTACATGACTAAAGTTGTACCTCAAGCTATGTGCATACATTGAATATTATTTCTTTATGGGTAATGAAAGGATTCATGACTGCTACCATGTTTGTGGTATAGGAAAGAAGGGGATTTTCAAAAGTGCATGCTAATTAATTTTACATTAAAGTTAGATTTGAAAATATTTAAATTCCCTTTTTCTTTAAATTCCCTTTTGAAGACATTTCAGTGAATTTAAATTTTATGCGTAGGATACAGGTTAACCTCAATTTTTAAACATTTGGGTTTTTAACCATCTATGTTTTATACATTAGATGTTGACTATTTCACCACATTTCAATAATTAAATTCATACTTTTAAATGTGAATTGATGAACGAACATTTCCATCTATTGAATGATGACTTGGCTTTCTAGGCAGCAGTTTGCATTACACCATCTGTTATTTTAAGCAATTATTTCAACATTATTATTCATTGCATTTTTGCTACTAGTATTTTTAAATGAAAGAAAATTTTAAAAAACAAAAATGCCAATAATATTGATAAGATGCTTTGGTTTCATAAATCAGTACAATGGAGACAACAACAGAAATGAGCTGAAAGTGGTGAGTCTTTAGCCCAACTGCTTGCTCATGGGCTTACTCCAGTAGACTTACTGAAGAAGAAGAATACAACTAAAGAGTATTTACAATATGTGAGAAGATTGTGTCCAAGAGACAAAATGTAATTAGTGCTTTTATTTATATTTTCAGTTTTTTGGAAACAGAACATTCCTTAAAAACATGTTGTTAAATCCAACTGACATGTTCCAGTTATCATTTTACTTGACCTTTTAGCATTAAACACTTCTCGAAACCGTATCTTCTCTTGGCTTCTGTTCTTCATATCTTCTTGGTCACTTCTTTCTCTTTGGTGTTCATCCTCTTCCAAGATTTGAAATGTTGGCATCATTTAATGCTCACATCTAGGTCATTTCCTCCTCTTACTCTGTGCTCTCTCCCTTTATGATCTGTTCTAAGCTTGTAGCTTCAAGTTTATTCTCAGTACTGATGACTTACGAATCTAAACTGTACCCAGAACCCGCTCAGAAATAGAAACCTTTATGTCCAACTAACTACTTAACATTTTCTTGTTGATGACTCAAAGCCATTGCAAACACCTAATGTCCAACCAGACCCAATCTTCCTCCCTAATCTGTTTGTACCTTACTTCAGTGATCTATCCAGTTGTGCAAGCTAGAAACCCAGAGTCATCCTTGATACCTACCTCTCTCTCTACTCTGTATCTAATCTTTCACTAAATCCTGTTGATTTTACTTTCCCAGTATCTTTTGAGTCTGTCCACTTTTCTTCATCTCAGACAGCAATTTGTTCCTCTCCATTTTGTTCTTTACATGTATTTTTTCCCAAGTATCAAATGTGATATATCATCTATCTCTCTACCCTAAACTCTTTAATAATTTCTTAATTCTTTTAGGATAAAGGCAAAGGTGTTTTATTTGTTTAACTTTGCCTACAAGCTCTATGTGGTATGGTTTCTACTTCCCTCCCTAGTCTCCTTTTTCACCCATTTCTCCCATGATCTCAGTGATCTAGCCACATGGTCCTTTCCTCTGACAAAGGATTTTGCATATGATGTTCTCTCTGCCTGGAACATTCTTCTCTTCCTTCTTTCCACAGTTAACTCCTTCCCTTCTTCCCATCTCAGCTTTTGTCATTCTCCCAAGGAAGCTATCCCCTGGGAAATCTTTTCTTGGTCTCTTTTCAAAGATCTCTTTTCTTGGCCTTGCACCCATTGCTTCTTAGGATTCCTGGGTCTTGCCTCTTGCCAGATATTACCACCTTCAGATCTTTTCTTTTCAGGTACAGAGAAATTTAGGTCGACTCTACCTAATATCTCTAAGCTTACACACCTCCACCCATTTTCAATATAGTTGTCAGGCATGCCAAAGGCTGAAGTGCTGGGGATGAAATGTCATTCTTTCTTAGCAAATTAAAGATCTTAGAAGAGGATGAACACCAAAGAGAAAGAAGTGACCAAGAAGATGCATCCTTCTTAAAAAATAAGGCAGTGTTGGAGAGAGATGGGATTCTCATGAATAGTTATAAATGTGTGAAACACTTGCTTGTAAAAGATGGATGAGATATGTACATGTTTAAATCCTAACCTAAATCCTGATGGTAAGGACTTGGTTGTAAGGAAGAGATGAACATACAGAGGAGGCTATTCTATGGGGGCGATGTTCTTCTAAATGAGGAAGAGGGTGATGTGTCAGATGCAGGTGGCGTGGCTGGCCTTTTCTTTTGAAACAGGAGGAAAAGAGGAAGACAGTGTACAGTTATAATGTTCAGTTTGGTTGATAACCTCAGCATTTCATGTGAATTATCAGGCATGATCATGTTTTAAGAATGGAAGGAAAGGTGGGGATCAGAGTTTTGAGGAGGATGGAGGGGTTTTAAAAAACTTTTCCTGAGAGTGAGAGTTGAGCAGAGAAACATGGGAGGATTCTGGTTAAGTGTGGAGGTTCCAAGTGAAGTTGCCATTGTGAATTTGTTGAGGTACAGCTTGCCCCATTGTGTGACCTTTTTCAGCAGCACCCAGCTGACTTGGTGCAGCATTTGAGAAAGCCAATATTTGGTTTTATCCAGATTGGGTGTTTACTTTAAATGGGTATCATGAAAAGACAGGTGGGTAATGGGATTTTAGAGTATTTGCCTAAGTGTTTTTGAAATGCTAATTGTGGATTCTATGGTGGCCAAGGAGGAGGATGAAAAAAAAGTAGGAGTGTTAATGATTGGGAGAAAGAAGAAAGGCCAGTGGTTTTGTATTCCCAATGAGGCCAAAGTATAATGAATAAAAATTATTTCATTTCCCATCAATGTTTGGAACTGTTTCTCACTGTTTATCCAAAATTTAAAAAATTGTTTGTTGCGAATCTCTTATCAACATACTGTAATTTAGTTTCCCATCTGTGAAGAATGTTACAGGAAGTGATAAGCTAATTCAATAATGTTTCATCCAGTTTTAGATGTGAAATTTGACCAACCTCTAAAAAGTGTTGTCATGAAAATGTCTTTCCGCAGTGACTAGTTTCTCTTGCCTTTTCTCGTGTTAGCAAAAATAAAGGAAAGCAAATCAGTCAAGGTCCCAACAGTGAACAAGTGGCACACTCAAAGGAAGATAATTTGAAGAAGGTTTATTTAGGAAGGGGCTATTTAAAAATTTGAAGATTTTGTCTGTATGTAGTAGAACCACAAGGGAAATTGCAGTGACCTGAAGCTAGTAACAGTTGAGGTTTTACCATCCTTATGTAGAAAAGGATGTGGGAAGGATGTGCTTCTATCCACAAGGATAGAGAGTCCAGTAGAGCTGGCAACCTTGGGAAGTGTGATGACCTTTAGTCGAGGGATATGACCAGGCCACACAACCTTGGGGGTATAGAATATAAATACCTTGATCTCACTTTTTTTCTTTCCCTCCAGTCTCCTCAGGGTTCCCAATTGGCTGAACTCAATTGGGAGGGAATCCTGTTTTTGTGGTACATACAAATTTGCTCTTTGATGCTCAGAGCAGGGTGGAGAAGGGTGGAGCATGGCTCTAGAAGACCACATAGAAGATATCTGGCACATGGAAGGGAGGGAACTAATATTTTAGTTCCTTTTCCCTTGCTGTGCTTAGAATGAGGACGTAATCTTCCATACTCTAGTGTCTTCAATCGTGCATTCAAAGCTTACTGTCTACATGGTGGATACTGTGTGAGGGACTGGATATAAGGATGCATAAAACATGGTTCTGCCTTTGAGATGCAATATGTAGTGGTAGAGATATATACAGGGAATGTATGGATAACTACTATTATGCTTATTATTATGTATTTATTATGTTTACTATTGCTTGATGTCTGAGGTCCTGTGGTACCCTGAAGGATGGAGGATGTAAATTTTTGCTTGTGTATGTTTATATATGCTTACTGTGTTTGTATGTGTGTGTGAAGGTTGCTTGAGGGGAAAGAATATTTCAATCAATCATGCTTATTACCATCTGATTAATTTAATTAAAACATCTCTTTCATTATATCATTCTCCTTTCTTTCCTTCTTTCTTTCTTTCTTTTATTAAGGTCACATTGGTTTATAATGTTACAAAGACGAGAAATGACAAGTGCTAGAGAGGATATAGAGAAAAAGGAACCCTCATCCACTGCTGGTGGGAATGTAAATTGGTGCAGCCACTAAGGAAAACAGTATGGAGATTCCTCAAAAAATTAAAAATAGAACTATCATATGACCTAGATATTCCACTTCTGGGTATTTATCTAAAGAGAATGGAAACACTAATTTGAAAAGATGCACCCCTATGTTCATTGCAGCGTTATTCACAACAGCCAAGATTTGGAAGCAAAGTGCCCATTAACAAATGAATGGATAAAGAAGATGTGATATATATAAACAATCATTCTCTTTTCTTGAGAACCTATAATGACTACTTTTAGAGGAATGCCCAAAAACTTCTTCCTACTTTTCAAAGGCCTCCATCCTTTGGTTTTACCCTGCCTTTCCAGGTGCATTTCCCAGCAGCCTCCATTTGAAATGAGCAGGTCTCTCTATCCCTCCTGGCCTCTTGCAATAATTTCTGTGATGTGTATGTACTGCCAACCTCCTCTCCCCACCAACTTAAGTACCTTTTAACTTACTCCTGCTTATCAAGTCAAAATTGTGCTCAAAACCTACCTTTTCCAATTAAGTCTTTCCTAATATTTTAATTCACAATCAATTCTTCCTTTGCTCAATTTTGATGGCTCTTATAGTCAGTTCCACAATGAACTTAATTATTCTTTATGTCTTGCCCATGCTTATTTTGCCTCCACAGGTAGATTATGGGCATGTCTTATCACTTTGTATCTCCTTCAGCACTTAGGAAGGTGCTAAGTTTAATAAATACTTAGTTGAGAGTGTTGTGTGAAGGTATTAGAGCAAGTATGCCACTGCTGTTGAAAAAATAACTCAAAAGAGATGCTCTACCAATTGAAGGGACTCATTGTGTGTGAAAGATAATGTATTACATTTGTTTGAATTACTTGTTCATGCTGTTTTATTGATGTTGCTCTGATGTGGTGGTTATATCTGAATAGATATTAAATTATGACCATCGTCTGTGTAAACATAGCTGGCATCTGATTTTTGAGATGATGTATTATCAGTGTGGAGTATCATCAACTCAAATAAAACTCAGCCCGTTCTTCCTTTTGTTAGTGTTGATGCACCCTATATGAAGTCCTCTCAAGTTTCCTCTCTGTTAACCTCCTATTCTGAATCTATGTGTGTGGGATCTACCACCTAAGGCTCCATCAAAAGCATTAATGTGACTACTTCCTCTTCTCAGGCCTGGTTTTCTCCCTCCTGACCTCCTATTGGAGGCTTTAGCCCCATGTTCAAGTTGCTCCTCTCCTACATTAATAACTAAGAGTCCAAAGTAGAGGATCGTTTAAATCAAATATGAGATATCCATAGGATTTAATAATGTGCTTTAGAATATTTAATAATACTGAAAATGTCTATGATATGCTGAGAGAGAAACCAGATCGTAAAATAGTATGTACTATATGGTCTCAATTTTATAAAAATATTATAAAATGCATGTCTTTTCATAAAAAATAAAAAGAATACTTAGCAAAATATAATTAGTGGGTAATGTGTTGAGCAGACATTAATGCTTTTTAGCAAATATTTCTGGCTCTACGTTCTCTGGGTAGATGGTAGAAATGCACTTCCTTCGACAGTAAGTGTGGCCATGTGACTTGCTTTGGCCTGTGAAACATGAGTGGAATATATATGTGTCACTTCTAAGTGGTACTTTTTGAGACAATGCAAGATTTGTGTTACTCTCCCACTGCTGCTATAGTTGTAGAAGCACTTTTTCAAATGAGGCCTCCATTAGCCAAATTTCTGAGTGATCAATAAGTGAGAGAATCTTTCGTTATGCTAAACTACAGAGATTTCGGAGGTTATCTGTTACTGCAGCATAATCTAGCCCATCCTGAGTAATTTACTATTATCTTATAACTGTTAGAAGATACAGATAAGAAAGAGAAAAAGAAGACCACTTGTGACACCACACTGTAGGGGTGCAATGCGTTTTTTGTGCAGTTGTCTTTTTGCATAAGCTATGCCAACTTACTGGATTTTTTTAATACTGAAAGTAATTCTGATTTCTGTAAATGATAATAAGAATAGACGAAATCTTATGGAGAACTGTATTCCTTTTATTCTGCTACACTAGTCGCTTGTCAATATTGATGCACCGTCAGGAATATTGCTACTTAGGGTTGACTCTAAGCTAATGAAAGAGCAAGTGCTTTGAGGTGCTCTGAGCCTCTCGTGTTGGTTGCCTTCATTTGCCCCTTCCTTGACTTCCATTACACTTATCTACTTAAGGTTATTCCTAAAAAAGCTATCACGTCCTCTTTAGCAGGTGTTATATACAGTCAATGCCCTGCCAAATTAAGAACCTTCCATACCTGTCTTAATTATGTT
This sequence comes from Equus quagga, assembly GCF_021613505.1. Lineage (NCBI taxonomy): Eukaryota > Metazoa > Chordata > Mammalia > Perissodactyla > Equidae > Equus > Equus quagga. The sequence goes on along the minus strand of NC_060276.1, from coordinate 102,730,076 downwards.
CTTAATTATTTCTATTTTCCTTAGAATAATATTCAATTCCTAAAGTATTTCATAATAAAATGAGCGATTAAAACGATACTTGTGTAGTTCACTTCTTGTATGCACATACAGTACAATAATAGAGGAAATGACAAAATCTGTGAGGCTTTGAAACAATCATTTGTGAATATTAACTTAGCTCAATTGAACAGCAAACTCCAGAAGATCGGTAGGAATTTATTTTGAGACATATGTAGCAGGCAAATAGTTTAGAGAAACCATTCTATATTATAAACTATTACTTTGGAAGAACAGTGAGAGGATTTTAGTCTTTATTGCATCAATGTTTTCTTTTATTTTGCTTTTCTCTAACTCACCAACCTATCTCTATTCGCATGTTACAATACATAAGTTTATGCACCCAGTACCCTAAGACGAATGTCAGTTGTAAGTGTGGCATAGCATTGTACAAAAATTGCAAAACACATATTATGCAAATTCCCCTCAGCATCTTGAACATTAAAGGAATGAAGAATAGTATCTTTCTTTATAAATTCATTTTCTACAGTCAGAGCCAAGACTCATATGACCTTGCAGCTCACAATTAGGATTGCAAAAGAACTAGTTTTGACTGTCAGCCAACTCCATAAAAGAAAGGAAAGAGCAGTTCTACAAGTCAGAACCAGGCTGTTAGACTGAGGCATGCAATGAGGAGGTGGTTCTTCCCTTGCAAACGAAACTCATCTTTACGGAACGACATCTTTCAGGACTTCAATTTTAAAACCTACGAAAAATAATAAGGTGAAGTTGCCAAACAAAGATGGGGCTTTCATGCAAATGTCTTTAGTAATTAAGGGGAGGGTGCTAAATATGCAGTATTCCTTCTAAGCAGAATTGTTTCTAAATTCAGGGGTATGTTCACACTGTAGTCTATGAGGCAACAGCTGTTCTTAAGAGAATGCTGTCAATGTGGATAAGTTACTTTTAAAACTAAATCTGTTTGCTGAGCTCATGTTGTTTGGAAAACTATAAAGAACGAAATATTTAATGCATTTTTTTCCTTTGAAAAAAGGGAAAAATCCTATCAATTGCAAGCAAAAGCAGTTTTCTGAAAGCCTACAACCTAGCAAGATCCTAGGGTAAGCTCATTTCTCTGAGGAAGGGAGGAAAACACAAAGCAGGTTGGAATTCTGAGCCTCTCATCTGTGGGTAACAATTTAAACTCTGAAAATGCGCTGATTGCATTCTTTTAGGTCTTTTTCGGAGTGACTTAGTGTAGGACTGAGAGCTATTTTGAATAGCTGCCCCTTTTTTTGTTTTCCAGAACATACTATTTATTGTTAGTCTGTTTGTTGTGAGTGATATATTGGCCAGAGCAGCCGTGGACATCGTTCTTCTCTTCATTTCATGTACTTTGGGCATTGTTTAACTACCAGGGTAGAACAAAGCATGGAGTCTAGTGTCTGATGGGACTGTACAACTCTGGCCTTAGGGAAAAAAGCGTGAGAAGTTATTTTCTGTCTTTAATGTGGCACCCTACTTCATCCTACTCAATTCCATAATTGTTTAATTTTATTCAAGGGCCCAAGACCAGGCCCAAGAGACCCAGTCAACCACATTCTGATTTCTTCTCAATTTTGTCTTTTTTATTATTTTACAAAATAAATAGACTAATTTTGTTTACATTTTGATGAGTTTTGACAGATTTAGGCACTTATATAACCATCACCACAATCAAAGATAGGACCTTTCCATAACTGCCCCCCAAAACTCCTTTGTGCTCCTTTCCATTCAAATCCCACTTCAGGCTCTGTCTGGCTTCTTTGAGCCAGCACTATGTTTTTGAGATTTGCATGTGTTGCTGTGTATATCAAGAGTTTATTCCTTTTTATTGCTGAGTAGTATCCCATTGTATGAATATACTGCAATTTGTTTATCCGTTCATCATTTGATGGACATTTAGGCTGTTTCAAGTTTGTGGTTATTATGAATAAAGCTGCTATGAGCATTTATGTCCAATTCTTTTCATAGACATATGTTTTCACTTCTCTTGGGTAAATACCTGGAAGTAGAATTTCTGAGTCGTGGAGAAACATAAACGTAAAAGGTACGCTTAACTTTGTAAGAAAATGCGAAACTATTTTCCAAAGTGGTTATACCATTTTACATACCCACCAGTAGTGTATGAGAATTCTATGTCCTCCACATCCTTGCCAACACTTGATATGGTTTGTCTTCTTAATTTCAGTCATTCTAATGGGTGTAAGTAGTATATCATTGTGGTTTTAATTTGCATTTCCCTAGTGAATAATGATGTGCATGTTTCCTTCTGCTTATTGGCTATCCGTATATCTTCTTTTCCTAAGGTAGCTGGCACAGAACAAGATATAGCAGTGCCATGGCACAGGATAGCAAACTTTTTCTGAAAGGGCCAGATAGTGAATATTTCCAGCTTTGAGGTCCGTACAGTCTCTCTTGCAGCTACCCAACTCTGCCATTGTAGCATGAAAGCAACCATAGAGAATAAACCTCTGTGTTCCAATAAAACTTTATTTACAGAAAACAGTGGTGGGTTAGATTTGGCTGACCCCTGATCTAGAGAAATGTTATAAGTCCATTTTGTGGGAAATATTGCCTCTGCTTATAACATCATTTTCAGAAGTTAGAGACAGCCTTGAGGGGAAATGCTACTCTGCACTTAATTCTGCCAAACAAGTGAGAATTGGTAATGGTGAGAGCTAAGGAAAGGAGGGCTGGACATCCTTAGGATGGCCCTTATATATCTTGAGTAGTTTTTAAAAGTGTTAGATATTTTAAAGTTCAACATTTATGAGAAGCAGTAAGAATTAACATCATCACCAGTGAGTCCTTCTGAGTCTATCCTAGGAGAACAATCCAGAGGGATGTGGATAGCGTTGCCTTTCATCACTCTGGTGCCAATTTGTACTACGGTGAGAGAAGATTTTTGCACTAGTGTTCAGGTCATATGCATTAGAACTTTGTCTTAGAAGTAGTAAGTTGTTATTACTCTCTTGGTGATTAATTTACAGAGTCTATTACAAACTGCAAATCTTGCTAATGGTGAGTTTGGGTCTGAAATATTCATCCCAAGAAGAATCTAGTAAAATCTAAATCAGGTTTGGGTATAAGAGGAGACATTTTTCTCTTAATAGAAAGATCTATTTTATTTCCCGTATCCTTCATGAGATATACTATATTTTTCTTAGTTGACTCCTGATAGCTTTTCTCTTATCCATTTGCTAGTTTCACCTTTATTTAAGCAAATACAAGAGAAACCAATAATGTAAAGGAGATGTATAATCATATAAACAGATTTTATGATAAGCTTAAATGACCCCTGACAAAGTAGAAGCCAACCAATTTTATCTACTCAGATATTTTTAACATCCTGAAATTTTTCCACTGGCCATACGCCTGCCTATTTGGCCCTCCTTTCCTCCTGCCTGCCATGCTCACCGTTTTCCTTCTGCAAGGTTAAGAGAATGCTGTTATTTGCTGGCAGAAAATGCCTTCAGATACTCCTCTTTCCCCCTGCTTGAAACTACAAAGTTCCCTGATATTCTTCTCAATTTAGAATCATTTGTCAAATACTTACTATGTGATCAGCACTGTACCAAATTCTATGGGGTACACAAAGATAATATGTAACACTTGATTGCTATTTTCCCGGTGTTTAAAATCTAACCGGAAGTGAAACAGGAACATTTTTAGCTATCAATTTATTATATACATTGATTAATTTCCTTTAGGCCTGTAATTTTCTTGGCCTGTAAAGATATTAATTGAAAGTTTTGTTAGAATTTTGTGTCCAACTCATTTTTCTATCATGATTAATTTTCTTTTTTCAATCACCAGAGTAGGATATAGGCCATGGTCATCTTCAAGGTGGCAACATAGCTTGCACAGCATTCACCAAGTGCATGGTGCACAGTACATCTCAAGATAGATTTCTTGAATTAAGTTGAATTGGCAGAAGTATCAATGAAAAACACAGGCTTGTTTTGGATAGCATATTGGGTTTAGAATCACTGTGTAACTGATTCATTAGGTTAAAAAAGGGAAAGTATATTTTAAAAAAATTTTACATGTGCAATAAATCTAGTGGTAAAGGCACTTTAGGAATTATTACTTGTGAAAATATTTTGAATGATTTAGGAAGTTAGGAGAGAGTAGCCAAAGTAATAAATACAGAGATAGTAAATACAGATATTGATAAAATATGTAGAGATTGTTATAATTTAGTCAGAAAAAATGATTTATTCAGAAGAAGAAAAAGAGCGTGAGACAAAATGAAAAACTTCCTCACCTGTACTGCCCTGTGAGGAATGGAGCCAGTTCCTAGTTTTAGGTGCCAGATCCAGAAGTAAATGGCCTCTGCTCGGCATGACCACCATGGACAGATTAGAACACCCCAGTGAATGTTCTGAGTAAGACTTCCTGAAATTTACTGCACCTGACCTTCAGGACTCTGACATTTTTCTTTTATTCTTACCACATTGGCTGTAAACATTTCCGCTTGTAAAGTAGATTTTCCACACATTGTCTGTGGAGTCTAGGTTGACAAATAAATCAGAGGTCACTTCAAACTTACAGGTGTGTATATTTACTCCTTGAAGAGATTAATAACTCAGAAAATGGAAGCATCCCTTGTCCACTCCCGTCTCCTCCCATTCCTCTAACTCCTCACTGCCTGACTTAACTGATGCTAGGAGGTGGGGAAGAGGCTGTGTCCTCCCTCCTCCTTGCTCCTCCCCACCCTACTTATTCATCTCTATAATCCTGAGTCGGAGGAGAAGGCATATATTTTGCTTTATAAATTTATTTATTTATCTTCCAAGTTGTTTGTTTGACATTGGCATTTCAGTATAGTGCATTTTGCATCAGGGTATAGAATATGGAAATCCTTTTTCACTGTGTTTTTCTCTTCCAACTCTACCTGGCAGGTCAGTGTGGTTACAAGGCAGATACATAAACACAAAGAGAGAAATGCAGAGGATAATCTGAATTCCATAGGCATGAGAGTTTCATGCCTTTGCAGCAGAATGTCCTTGAAATTGTCATTGACCTTTGGGTAACCTTTCAGGATAAGGTTCTGCTGCCAGTGAAACATGATGGGTTTTATCTTTATTTATTCTCCTTTATTAAAATGAATATAAATAATCTATTCTGATGCCTTGCCCTTTTTTCCAATGAATATACTTGACAGGGTTCAAAGGGGTAGGGAAAAATACCCTTATTTGCTCTCTGATGAATATATGCAAAAATAAATCTTTATTATGAAGCTCCTTTGAATAAGGATGGCTTAGATATTAACCTATTATATCTAAACTTCCAATTCAGCTACATTATTATATACATATGCAGTGAAAATCATTATGAGATGCATAGCCAAAAAACACATTTCAAATGTAAAAATGCATTTAGACTTAATAGATATTTAAGTGATTTGGATTGTGGAAGATTGTTTTGGGGAGCTATAACACAAAGTATTTATTCCTATATCACTAATGCAAGTATTAATAAAGTATTACTTGGTAGATTATAGTATCTGAAAGTACATTAAAGACATTTTTCAGGGTAAAATATGAGATTTCTCTATAACACTTTATTAGTTTCAGGGCTTTGTGTGTGTTGTTTAGATGAAGCAACGGAGTTGTTCTCAAACTTTACTTAAAACACTGACATGCTCAAAGAATGGGTGAGGAGCATGAACTTGATGTATCTATTAGAAATCTCATCTCATTGTAGGGATATAATTGTCAAGACACTGGAATCAAGATGAATGGAAGCTGAAATAGTCTGGAAAGCAGAATGGGTGGCAGGTAGGTGCCAAGAGGCCAGAGGGCATGGAACTCTACTCTGACATCTAAGGAAGCTGCGGTGGATAGATCTGTGTGTAGAGTTAGGGAAGGTATCCTGAAACCCAGCACTGGGTTGTGTCTCTCAAAGAACCCTGAAAAACCTCCAGACTAGTGGTCCCTCCTCCTACTTTATTGTGCATGTGAGTCACCTGAGGATCCAGTTAAAATGCAGATTCTGATTCATCAGATCTGGGGTAGAACCCAGGGGATGCATTTCTAATCAGCTCTCAGGTGATGCTGATGCTGCTGGTCCTAGGACCAACTTTGAGCAGCAAAGGCCCCGGGACCATTTTCGAACCACTCAGGGGAGAGGTCCATAGACATTGAAAGAACCAGCTAGCATTTACATTCTTAGGCCATAGTTGTATTTCCTGGCTGAGGAGAAACCATTCTTCCATCTCAGGCACCCCTATTACTGCTGAAAGGGAACAGCAGCAATGACAAAAATGTCAACCCCTGCAGTGGCACCATTGGGCTCTCTCACAGGCTTGTGAAGAATAATAATAGTAATAATAATCATAATCATGGCAGCTAATGTTTATATGGGGCTTGCTGAGTGCCAGGTATTATGCTAGGTGCTGTGCATGGATGTTTCATCTTGGTCCTCATACCCACCCAGTGAAACATGTACCATTATTATCTACAGTTTATAGATGAGGAAACTGAAATGAAGGGGATGTTAAGTGATGTATCAAGATCACACACAGCTCCTCAGGATTCAAACTAGCATTATATGACTACAGACTCCATGCTTTCAACCATTTTCTAAGTGCTTGCTATGTTCCAGGAACATTGAATTAAATCCAACATTTGAGAGGGGAAAAAGGCTGTCACTAAGATGCAGAAACTGAGGTTCAGAGAGGTAAAATGACTTACCCAGCTTGGAATTGTTTGCGTTAAGTAGGGATTGAAACTCAGGTTGTTTGACTCCTAAGCAGAGTGAGGTTGGAGTAATAGCAGTGAAAAAGCTGCAACAGCCACAACTCCTTTGTTTATGGGTAATTTGAGACCCATCTTGAAGCAGAGGATCTTGGGAACTTGTAGTCCAAGTAGGATTATTTTGGAAGGCTCAGGAACCAAAGACATTTTGATTGTTATCTAAGCCCTTGCTTTTCCCCGCAGTGCAGATTTGGCTTTGGAAAACAAGGTTTTACAGTATTATCTAGAAAAGAATTTCATATTTGAACAATGATATATACAATTTACTAATACCATGTACACCTTACTTGACCATTTGCAAATGTAACATTAACCAGTATGGCAGAGGATAGAGCTGGTCAGCCAAGGAAAGTTGGATGAATGTAAAGGTATGTCTACATAGGAATATAACTGGAGCTTATTCAAAGTTTGTTTACTATTTCTAAGTTGCTGCCAAAATTAGTTTGCTTTTAAATCAATACAAGCAATGGGAAAATTGCTCCACGAGTATTTTTTTTCCTGAAAAAGCTTTATTTATATAGATAGATAGATAGATAGATTCCTCACAAAGAATGATACTGGGTATAAAGGATTATACTCTCCCAAAATATGTGCATCTAAAGTAGCTTGTCCCTCAAAATCATGGAGTAGAACAGTTTGAGTAGCTACTAAATTCCTGGATTTGGATTCACATGGCTTTTTCTTTTAATTTTTCTTTTGAAATAATTTTAGATTCACAGAAAAGTTACAAATATAGTACAGAATTCCCATATACCCTTCCCTCAATTTCCCCTAATGTTAACATCTTATCACTAGAGTATAATGATCAAAACCAGAAGGTGAATATTGCTACAATGCTATTAACTAATCTACAGACTTAATTTCAATTTTTCCGATTGTCTCACTAATAACTTTTCATTTAAAAAAAATCTTTTTGAACTTATTCTCAATGATTGTTCTTAACAATGATTGTTGAAGAATAAGGAAGGAGAAAAGCAGAGGAAGAGGAAAGAAGGCGTGGATGCAAATTGAGAATGTGTACACATGTACTTTGCTGTTGTGTGTTGAATTGTATCCTCCTAAAAGATGTTGAAGCCCTAACTCCTGGTCGCTGTGAATGTGACCTTGGAACTAAGGTCTCTGCAGATCATCAAATTAAGATGAGGTTATTAGGGTAGGCCCTCATCCAGTATGACTGTATTCTTATAAAAAGGGGAGGTCTGGACTCAGAGACAGACGCACACACGGAGAGAGCGCCACGTGAAGATTAGAGTAATGCTGCCATAAGCCAAGGAACTACCTGGAGCTAGGAGAGAGTCCTGGAGCAGATCGTTCTCTACCACTTTCAGGGGAACATGGCTTCACTGTCACCTTGATCCCAGACTTCTGGCTTCCAAAACTGTGAGACAATAAAAATCTGTTGTTTAAGCCACTCAGTTTGTGGCACTTCATCATGGCAGACCTAGTAAACTAATACATTTGCTATGCTTGAGAAATCGGCTGAAGTGTGGGTACTTTTTTCATGTGTTGTACTGTTCTTATAGTTAAAGGAACCTGGAGAAGTGACTGGCCAAGCAGAAGCAAGGGACTGAGGTAATGTGTGAGCAGACACTATTATGACTGGTAACACACGCATAAAAGCACAAGGAAGAATCCCAAGGGAGAATCACAGATCTGTGGATGGTAAGAGGGGTAGCCTTAAAGCAGTGAATCAAGTGTGGATCATGTGGGGCTAATTGCAGGTTGGGTGGAGACCACCAGGAAGGAAGTTGAGTTCAACTGCCCACTGCACCTTGTCACTGCCTCTGCTGTCACCTTGATGGTAGAAGTATGGGTTCTTGACTGTCCTTCCTCATGAGACGTGTTTTTTATGATATACCTTCCTTGTATTCCTTATGCTATCCTGGAACCTAGAATAATCATAGGCATCTCGGCACTCTGAAGGACATTTTGAAGGATCTATTACAGCTTCAAGGTCATACCAATGAAAAAATTATAAATGTTTGGCACAAAGGAAGTAGAAATTGAATAGAGATATAGATTCTTGATGTAACTATGTAGAATCAGACAGCAAAGTTATGTTTGTGTTAATTCCTGGGGGTGGCCATTGAAAGCTTATAAGGTCCTTTCCAAATTTGAATTTTTATGATTTTATGGTACGTCTATTTTAAAAATTCGTTGTATTTCTGTAGAGCTACACATTATGTTACTCTATTACCAGATATTTTACAGTGCTTTATCAGGTGGGTTATGTATTGGCAAGTGTAAATATCACTGAACCTGAGCATTCCAACAAAGCACAAAACCCCATGTATATAAAACTCAGTAATGGGTGAGAGGAAGCTATAATTGTTATTGTGAACTCATCAGTGAATCCAGGGATCAGGAATTCCTCTTTTATAAGCATTGTTTATTTTCACAAAATTAGGCTGATAAAGAGAGGAAATATCTTTATTTTTGGCAGTGTGTGTGTGGGGTTATACTTTGCTCTAAATGTAGCTCACAAGATATAACCCCAATGGGGGATTGATTTATATGCAAAATTTTGGAACCAACCAGGGCTGTTTTAACTTAGTTAACCGATAGGAACCTAAGGATTGAAAGGCTGGCTCTGTGTGTGTGTGTATGTTTGTGTGTGCATATATGTGCACAGAATTTCAGAGTGCAGTACTTCACTGTAAAAATAACCTGTGATTTTACTAGAACCAGCTCTGGCCTTAAATACTGGTATCATCTCTGTGCCACGCTTATCACTGGAAGACTGCCCAATGCTGGCCTCTTCTAGGTGGGGAGATTGGTATATACCTGCACTTCTGCCTCTTCTGGGTCTAGTGAGTCAACCTGGAATAGCAGTAAGCCAATGTTAGTCACTGAGACTTTTGGCATCATCATGGGTCTGTTGAAGAATGATTCTGCAGCTTGCTGGAAAATTCTAATCAGACGTCTCATTTTGGAGGGATGGCTGCAGGAACTCAGGCACTTCAGCGATTAGGTTGGATCCAGCAGGCCTTATGATAATGGGACTGGTTGTCTGGGACAGCCTGGTTCTTGCTCCATGGAGTCTGACAAGTTCAACTGGAAGTGAACCAGTTTGTGGAATGAAGCATGTCTAACAGCTGTTTGACTTCCTGTGTTCAGCTAGCTGTGAAGCTTCCAACTTACCTGGCAGTCTGTGTTGAATAAATAGGAAAAAATTGTCCAAAATTTTTATCTCTGAGTTAAAATTCCCAGAGAAATAGTTAGCTTTCCAGGAGTCCTCTCCAAGTTGTAATAAACCACCTGCCTTCAGTTGGCAGAATCCACAGGTGTAGAATATCAGCCAACACAACTACGCACATTGAATTTAATTTACTTTAATTTCTTACTCTAACCTTCTCTCAGAACTCCACGTACAGGTTAAGTGGTCATCTTATTTGTGGTTAAGCTGTTAATGTTGGATCTCTTGAGTTATATTTATTTCTCTTGAGGAGAAGTGACTATGATAAACTTATTTAGGGATGACTGGAAAGAAAGATATCAAAGCTCTACTTAGAATCTATTTGATATAAGAAATAATTTGAGGAACTTTGTGATTGAGTGCCCAGATTGCTCATTGGTTTTAAGGAAACATAAATTTTATATAGGATAACAGGGGTTTAATATTCAAACAGAAATGGAAGGAAATTAGGCAGACTGGAAGGAAAATGTTAGGGATCTGACATCATCTTCAAGCAGAATATCCTAATTGCCAGGCATCTGCATGATATATATCTTTTCTATTATTTCTTCTGTTTTTCGAGCTATTGATTTTAGAATGCTACTGCAAAATTCTCATGTCTCCTTTATCTATAAATGTAGGTAACCCAGGTGTGATATTGTGATTTGTAATCAGAAATATATATTGGTCTCTGCCCTCAGCTTCTGACACTGAGCTCCTGAAACTCTTGTAATTTCCTGGGTGATAAGAGCACTAGGAGCATCTCTTGTTCTAATATTTGGTCTTTGATCCTGGTTCCTGGCACAGAGCTCCTGAAACCCCTGTAATTTCCTGGGTAACAGGAGTGTCTTTTGTTCTAATGAGGGGACTCTGAGTGGGCTCCTGGAGGAGAGCTGGTCACTGGAAAGACCAAGCCATGATTAGAAGCTTGGAATTTTCAGCCCCACTCCCCATTTTCTTCAGAAAGGAGAAGAGCTGAAAATGGAGTTAGTGATTGATCACGCCTACATGATGAAGCCACCAGAAAATCCCAAAAGTACGGGTATCAGAGAGCTTCTGGGTTGGTGAACAAAGGGAGGTGCTGGGAGAGTGATGTGCCGAGGAGAGGGCTTGGAAGCTCCGCGCCCTTTCCCCATCCCTTGCCCTGTGGGTCTCTTCCACCTGGATGTTCGTCTGTATCCTTTATCATATCCTTTTGTAATAGACTGGTAAACATAAGTAAACTGTTTTCCTGAGTTTTGTCAGCTGCTCTAGCAAATTAATTAAGCCTGAGGTGAGGGTCATGGGAAACTCTGATTTATAGACAGTTGGTCAGAAGTACAGGAGACAACCTGGACTTGTGACTGGAGTCTGAAGTCTAAGGAAGGGGTCCTTGGAACCACCACTCTGTATCCTGTCAGTCAGAAGCACAGGTAACAACCTGGGCTTACGACTGGCATCTGAAGTAGGTGGGGTGGGGGGCAGTGCCAGCCTTGTAGACTGAACCTTAACCTGTGGAATCTGATGCTGTCTCCGGGTAGATAGTCTCAGAACTGAGTTGAATTGTGGGACACCCCAGCTGTTGTCGCAGAGAATTCCTTGTTATGGGGGAAAACCCCCACACATTTGGTGACAAGAAGTGTCAGAAGTGTGAGTTTTTGTGCGAGTAATAAAAGAAACTCACAGGAAAGAAAGACATAGTAGGGAAGAACTGGAGTTTTCCCTACACTAGTGGAAAGCTGAGTTTTTCCTTTGTACTGGGGTCAGCAAATTTGAAATGCCAAGGTTCAGAACTGCACTTGATCACACTGTACTGTACACAATGGTAAATCATAAGGATGGTCACTCCCGCCGTCCCTTCCTCTCGGCCCTAAAAGATAGACTACACAGCAATCTCCCCTGCTGTTCCTCGTGGAAGAAATGTCTGTGGTTTTTCCTAAATCTGGTCCCAATTACATTCCTTTCAGGCAGCTTTGAGCCATCACATGTTTGTCCCTTGTGTCGATTGAGATTTGTCCTTGTATTTTATGGTATAGTGGATATGATACTTCCAAGTGATATTTTTATTTGTACAAAATTGTGACTATTTTTCTGCAATTCCTTTTATTTATATTTTAAGCCCTCAATCTTTCCAGTGGCAGAAAACTTAAATGCAGTGAGTTCTAGACAAGTGGTTATTTAAGAATTAAATACACTTCATTTTGAATTTTCCCTCTTTCCCTCTTTCTTTTCAAGATGGTGGCTAAGTTCCAGGGTTTATGTAGCATTATGGCTCTGGGTGGTAGTTGGGCATGACTTAAGGGGTAGTGGTGGTGGGGGGTGGCACCAGCCCGCTCAGCTGTGGTCATGTGACCTAAACCAGTATCTACAGAGGTGGACTGTGCTGTTTTTCCTTAGCTGTGGTCCCTCCTCATTGGCATCAGGCAAGGTGCCTGTGTTCCCACTAGTACTCTGGGTCCCATCAGTGCCACCTGGGAAGACATCTGGCCCTCAAAATCTTATCTCTTGGTTTTATTATATTTTCCACACCCACGGAGAATCGTTCTATTATGATCATCACTCTTGCAGTGTAATGATAGCCTCATGGTTTACAGCCTCCAGTCATGATGGAGTGGGGATCCTGTGGTTAAAAGGAGGTACAGGATGGGGTGAGATTGTGTGGTGGAGTTTATAAGCATGTCGGTTAACGCTGAAAAAGTTCATCCTACCGTAGAAGGTTACCCTGTGGACTCAAGGAGCTCTCAGCTGCTGTGCGGAAGGATCTTGTTACCAGAAACAAAAATAAGTAGAGTGGAATAAGTGCATGGATATGGGAGACGTCATGGAGAAGTGGGTCTGGACTCGGGACTTGGGATAGGCTTGAAGGGAAGAGTCAGGTTTACATGGGCAGGGAGGAGGGGCTGAGCACTCTGCATTAGGATGAAAAAGAGAATAATTAGCAGATTACAAATCAAGACCGAGAGTGTGTGTTATTTCTAGGCATCACACACGCACATATACACGCATACGTGTGTATGCTAGGATAAATGGAACTTTTGACCATTATATTTTTCAGCTGGTTACTGCTGGTATGCAGTATATGTATATAATATAAATGATAGCTTACTCAAACCTTTTTAATTTCAATAGCTTTTTGGAGTTTTCTAGATAGACGATTCTGTAAATAATTATAAATTTATGTCATTTTTCTAGTTTACTTAAAATTGTTTTGGTTTTTATTTTATCAAAAATAGGTATTAACACTTAGCATTAATCTTTTGATATTTACGTGGATATGCATGTAGTTTCCTGTAGAAGAGAGTCTTTATATTAAACAATTCTTGGAAAAAAGTTTGTTTTGGAGGATTTTTCTTTTAAAATGTCTGTTTTAAATAAAGAGTATATTTTAGATTTGATTTGCTAATGACTTACCAGGAATTTTCATTGAATATGTTTGCATTGGTTTGTTGGGTTCTGTGTGTGTGTGCATGCACTGCTTTAGCACAGCTTTGGAATCAGAGTTGTGTTAGTTTCATAAAATGAATTGAGAAGCTTTGCCTCCTTTACTCTGATTGGATATGGTTGAGAAAATAGAGGAATTATCTGCCCCACATAATACTGAATGGAAATAACTATAAAATTGTCTGGTACTAGGCCAGGTTTTTGAAGTAATTCTTTGATATTTCAATTGATTTAACTTTTTTCTTATTTAAGATTTATGTCCTTTATTGTTACTTTTAAAGAACGTGCCTTTTGTTGTCCTGTCATCTACTTTCTCAGTTACCGTTATCAACTCCTTTCTTCTTTCATTGGGAATTTTGTTTTTGTATTTCTTGTTTCTTGAACCAACTTTTTGGCCTTGTTTTTAATCTTTTGCGTACAGTTACACACCACATAACTATGTTTCGGTCAACGATGAACCGCATACGTGACAGTGGTCCCATAATAATTGTACCATATAGCAGAGGTGTGGTAGGCTATACCATCCAGGTTTGTGTAAGTACACTTTACGATGTTCACCCAACAACGAAATTGCCTGACGACGCATTTCACAGAATGTGTCCCTGTTGTTAAGTGACGCATGACTGTACTAATATGTATATTTTCCTCTGAAGTTGACTTTGGTTGCCTTCCACGGTGTAGTGTATGCTTTGATCTCATCAGCCTTCCTAGCTAAAGAGACAGTAATTTCAGTTTTGATCTTTTCTTTAACTCAAGAGTTCTTTGGAAGACTTTTCAATTTCTAAACAGATAGACCTCTTCATCCTTTGTTTTGTAAATTTCTCATTTCACTGCTTGCTGGTAGAGAATGAGGGCTGCGTGGTTTCTACTTCTGTTTTGGTGAGTTCTTGGTGATACAGGAAAATTTTGTAAACATTCCATGTTAATTTGGCAATTGAGTTTCTATTTTTGGAGATTCAACATTTTTTATGTGTATTTAATCATTCACCTACTCAAAAATAATTAATACATAATGCTCATCACTTACACAAAGGGAGCTATTTTGGTCACAAAGAGTCTCTGTTTTATACTCTGATAACAATTCAGCTGCCTGTGATATTTTCCCGTAGGCCATGCCCCATGAATTCATAACTTCCAGATGTGTTTACCATAAGCAACCAAAACAGACCAAGTATATCCTGTGAAAAGCATTCCAAACTTTGTTAGCAAATACTATCAATGTACAAGGAGATTTGTCCAGATCTTTATTTGTCTCTCCAGGAAAGAGGGGGATGGGATACAGACAAGTTATTAATATTTTACTTCCTAATTGTTAAGAAACAGTTCCAAATAAACAAAAGGAAAAATGTTTAAAATCTGGAAATAAAATATGGTGCTTTCAAAACAAATTGAAAGCAGGAATGAAGGTAAAAAGGGGAAATAAAGACTAGAGATTAATTAATTACTTCTCAACAGTGATAGAAAAATATAGGGTAAAATATTTGTTACTTCTGTTCTCATTCTTCCCCTTACTCCCTGCCCTCCTGCCGCCATGGCCTACTTTTTATTTCTCAACCTGCCAAGTTTCTTCTCTCCCTTAGTTTTCACGTTGCCTGATCTCTGTCTACCTGCAACCTTCTTCTCCCAAGTCTTCAGATAGCTAATTGCTTCTTGTAAATGACAGTGCAGTCTAATGATTGAGACTGTACACTCTGAAGCCAGACTGTGTGGGTTCCAAGCCCACCTCCACCATGAAATAACAGGCTTCTGTAGCTTCTCTATGCTTCAGTGTAGCCATCTGTAAAATGAAGATAATCAACTTACCTCCTAGACTTGTGACAATTAGATAAATCAATCCATAGTATGTGACACCTAACAATTATTAGTCATTATTGTCATTCATGTCTTAGTTTGTGAATATTTGTCTTATTCACTGTGTAATTTAAACTTTCAAAGAATATTTATATCTCTATGACTTTTTTTTTCAATGTGGAAGTTAACCAAACTCACTGTTGACAGTGCCCACTAAATTGATTAGATAGATGTTGGTGTCCATAGTACTCACACGATTTCATTATTTTGAGAGTGAAAAACATTCTAAAACAAGTTAATAATGTTATCACTAAGTGCTACATCAGCATATCCCTGATTGTACCTGAACATGTGTTTCACTATTTTCTTTGGGATTGAATGTCAATATTAATATGAGGTTACCTTAAGCTTTATTTTTATTCTCAGGGGCAATGTTCCTTAACACAAGACATATTGTATAGGTTATTGTAAGCTTCATTACATTCGACCCTGGCTGCCCTTTATAATTTGGATCAACATTTATTGACCAACATGATCCAATTGACTCATTTGGATTCAGTCAATATGATCGACCTGCTATTAATCTCAATGGAAGTCAATAAATTTATATTCAGACATTAATGACTTATTAGATTGAAAGCTTTATGAAGCAATTCAAGGCAATATCTTGTTAGCTACATTAGTTCTGTCATTCATTTGACTTGGAGGTTCTGGCCTTGGGCGAGTAGAAGGTTGAAGCGGAGTTTAAGCAAAGTTTTAGAATCAAATTGAATTCAAAGATGTTCTGGAAGAGCTTTTGACAATCAAACATTGCAAGCCACAGGATGGATAAGGATTCATAGGCCAGCATTTTAAAATGGTGAGACTTTTAACATGTACGTTTTAGGAGACCTCACAGAGGAAGGGCATTTGCGTACAATTATACTTTTGTGCCTTTTTGTTTGCTCTCAATACTTCTTAATCAGAGTAGTTAGTTTGGTTTCTCCTGAATCCACCTCCTTTATGCATTGTTTATGATTGTCAGTATACATTCTGCTCAGCAGGGCTTGGTGATTTGAATAGTTTCACGCATTCAATATTAATAAAGAGTTGGTCTTTATTAGGTTTCTCCACCTTTGCATCCCAGAACACTGCTTTGTGGATAGTATTTGTCAAGATGCTAAAAGAAAAAACATCACAAGAGAGTTTAGACAATTCTCTGTAATTCTTTTTCATCAAATTATATGATCTGAAATACAGACATTTCACTCCCTTTGATTGCAGGTGGGGACTCTGGGGAAGGGTGTGACAGCTAACAAATGGTGTTACTTTCCAAGTGTTTTTGGATTTAGGAAGGAAAGCAAATTATACCAGAATCAAATTAGAAATGTAAATAAAGCCACCATGTGAACCTTGCAATGTTTTCATAAAGTTCTGCCTTCCGCTAGACCAATAGTTCTCAACCAGGGGCGATTTTACTTCCCCAGGGGACATGTGACAATGTCTGGAGACATTTTTGGCTGACACAACTGGTCGGTGTGGGCGGGGAGGGGAGGCCGTGATGCTATTGGCATCTGGTGGGTAGAGGACAGAGCTGCTGCTAAGCATCCTACAATGCACAGGACGGCCCCCACAAGGGAGTTGCCAGCTCCAAATGTCAGTAATGCCAAGTTGAGAAACCCTGCTTTGGAGGAAGCGCCACCTTTTGCTTTGGCTCTGGTCATTCAGAAGGAGCATCCAAGATTCATTTTCCCAGCTAACTCACATTATGCAACCCTGCTTTTAAATTCCAATCTGTCTGTGTCAGATGCACAGCAGTAAGTCCGCTTCTCTGTATGAGGGAAATTGTTTTCTACTAACTGATGACCTCAGCTTAGCAGTTTCTTTTCCAGCACATCAAAGCTCACAGTCAGACTTGCTGTAGCAAGTGCACTTTTGAGTGGCTTTATGACATAGAAAGACCCTCCTTGGCATTCATACTGTGCTGCTCCATTGTTTACAAGCTAGCAGTAAATTATTTATGGATATTGCCGGAGATAGGACTCACTCGCTCTCTCTTTTTTAAGCCCAAAGCTATTTTTTATCTGGTGGCAGGATTTTATGTGAAAGCTATTTTGGTGGTGGTGGTGGGGGGGGGTTATGTCCTCTTTGCATTTATGTGACAGGTTTTATGGTACCAATCCTGTCCACTTTTTATTACTTTAAACTTGTTCTGGACATTATTATTAACTACGTCAGGAACTCGACAGATAGTATTTTTTTCCTTAGAATTCCCAATTTAACATAATTTCAGGAAGGTTCCTCCTGAAGTCAGTATAGAGAAAAACTGAGAAAAATCTCGTTTTGGATCTAAAGCAAAGCAAAAGATCTTGAGGTTTCTCTGGAGCACTCACCTCTAAAGGGATTTTGTTTGTATGAGAGTGGGTTTTTGTTTTATATTCAGTTATCACCAAAGGAATCATTGTAAGGTTTGCAGTTATTTTTGCCAGCATCAATGTTTAGGTTTTTTTACTATGCAGCATATTATTTCTGGTTGAGTCTATGCTGAGATATTTTCAACCACGGCCTCTGATTTTTGGGACATTTTTTTCTTATTCTCCATCCCCCCCCCCCCCCCAAGTAGTAACATTTTGTTCTTAAATTTGCCAGGGATTTATGAGATTGACTGTTTTTCAAAAAACAGTAATATTGAAAGTACATTTATAAGGCAATACTAATCAAAATGCATAACTTAACCCAGAACCCGATACCTCTCTCTAGTAGATCTTTGCTTTTTATTGTGGGCAATAAATTACCAACTGAAAATTAGAAGAATAACTTATTAATGAATTAACAAGGGACAAACTACTGGTTGTCAACAAGAATGCCCTTAGTGGATTTTGTTGGTAGACTGAAAGTGCATGCCAGTAGTTTAGGGTCTAAGGAAACTCAGAAACCAAGTTGTTAGAAATAAAGGACAAAAAGATGAAGTCTACTTGGAATCAAGTCATTAGTCTCTGGATATGATAAAGCTATTGGCAACAAGGAATAAAAGAACTAAAGACAAGATAAACATAATAACTCTTTTAAAATGATTACTTTGTTTTATAGAGGCATCATATTAGATCCTTGAGATTTCCTAGTTTAGAGGTTTAGTTAAAAACACAATATGATTCTCTGTGGGTTTCTGCTGTAGGGGAGGAAGACAATTGCTCTACCCTCTAGGTCCTTCTGGCTGGTCTAAGAATTAAAATGACATGAGACAGAATAACAGGAGAAAATCAAACAAATTTGATAACATGTATACATGGAAGAAACCAAGGAAAACTGAGTAACTCCCCAAAATGGCTGAAGCCATCACCTTAAATACCATCTTCAGCTAAAGACAAACGAGGGTGTTGGGGGTAGTGATTTGGGACTTCAAAGGTGAGGAAGGCAATTCACATGGAGATAGAAAAGCAAATGTTTGATAAACAAATGTTTGCTGGGCCATCTGTAGACAATGTGACGTGAGAGAGAGAACTTTGATAAAAATGGGCTTAGCAAGGTTCCTCCTGTCTACGGCACCTAGTTTATATTATCCTATAGTTATCTTATGGTATTAGCTCCTTCTTGGGACAGGCCTTCTATCTTTTAGGCACTTAGAGGAGAGGTCAAAGTTTCTTTCAGTTTCTTGTCTTTAAAAATAATCAAGTGAAAGAGACACATTTTGGGGTTGCAAATTTTGATCCCCACCTGCTGTAGAGAGGATTAAGGGGTCATCTGGCTTATTGGATCCTCTGAGAAACTTGCTCCTTGCATGTAACTAGATTTTATAGGTTGAACTCTTTTCGTGATGAGAAAGTAAAGTTTGCTGGTAAGGACTTTAAAAAAGAATCACAGTCTCATGAAAATTGCATTTCCAAAGTTGCATAAATCAGCCAATATATGATTGGTTTATATATGGTTATAGGACTATAGGTTTGGGACCTTCGATAAAAAAGAAAACAAAGTGAAGCAAATGAAATGGAAAAAGAAAAAGAAACCCCACCAAACCAACCACAACAAAAACTCACGTTTAATATTTTTAATATATTGAACAACCTTGGGATGACCATATATCCTGGTTTATGATTGTTGATTATCTTTGGTGCTTCTTTTCACTATCAAAATGTTCCTGTTTGGATAAGAAAGTACCTAGTTACCCAAAGAAACATAGATGAGCTCTATTTGTGAGACCATAAATTGATTTCCTACTCTTTTCTTAAGGTAATTC
This sequence comes from Equus quagga, assembly GCF_021613505.1. Classification (NCBI taxonomy): domain Eukaryota; kingdom Metazoa; phylum Chordata; class Mammalia; order Perissodactyla; family Equidae; genus Equus; species Equus quagga. Next base: position 102,710,677 of record NC_060276.1, on the reverse strand, counting down.
AGTTCACCATAACATTCCTTTTATCTTCCTCTTGCAAAGATAAACCATCTTTGATTTTTTAAATGACACTTAAGACCATCTTTTACAATCTTGTATTTAAATGATTTTAATAATTTGAATGGGTTCTATTAAATATAAGGTTGTAATTTAGTTTTTGATAGATCATTATGTCTTCTGTCTTTGCATGGATTTGTACAGTTTTCCTATGCTTTAAAAATAGTAACTAACAAATTGTTCCTCAATTGATTTTGAGAAATTGGTCTTTTAAAGAGCTTATGTAGGAAAATTATATTTAAGATTCTTGACACTACCGATAACTGAGTCCACAGCTGCATTTGAATAGATGGTTCTTTATTTATTTTGAATCTTGAAGGGGAGCAGAATTTGCCACCCCAAAATATGTTTCTTTGGCATAAGGATTATTTTAGGCTGATTATTTATAAGAAACAGCAGACACAGGAGAAGCTCTGAGAACTGAATAGAAGTTACCCTTTTGTAAGAGACATTTACATTTATAAGTGAAATCTCCATTTGTAAGGGTGTCTCCCTCTCTGTACAAGGAAGAGAAGGATGACTCTAAATCTCTAGAAACTCTTATCAATGGAAAAGGCAAGGACTTAATAACAACCTTACCCTTTTTTACTGTGCTTTTCCTGATAGCCTCCCATAACTGGCTCTTCCACCCCCCAACATTTTGTTCTGTCTTTAACTGGAGATAGTACTTATGGTGGTGACTTGGGCCATTTTGGGGAGTTACTCAGTTTTTCTGGGTATCTCCCATGTATACAGGAGGTATAAATGTTATTAAACTTCTCTTTATTTTTCTCTGTTTAATCTTTTATTACAGGGGGCATTTCAGCTAAGAACCTAGAAGAATGGAGGGAAAATTATTTTTCCTCCCCTACAATCTCATATCATCATACCCCTTGCGAATCTGATAAAAGCTAAGATTATATTCCCAGAAAAAAAAATCATATACTCATAACTTTTTCCAAAAAATATTGTTGGGTTCAAGGATTCTCTGATGCCCTTCAAAACATTTTAGTTTAAGAAACCCAACCCCAGACCATGAGAAGGGGTGTAGGAATTATGTTTTTTCCTTCTTTTTCTTTTTTCACTCTTTTCTGAATATCCAGTATTTAGCAAATAGCTATACTCTATGAGTGTTTGTTGAATGACATTGTGAGAGAATTTCAATCTGAAATAGAACCTGAGGACGTGAAATGGAGAATCTCACTCATGCGCCCTCAGAAGAATGCAACTTAACTGAGTGACCAATTTCCATTAAATGCCTGATTTACAGAAGATGGAGACTTATCTCCTGCCAATGAACATCGCCAAAAATCTCTCCCATCCTCAAGCCAATGAACTTACTTTTTGGACTTTGGCCGGACATCCCCCTCTTTGTACTCCTTGCCTGTAAATACAGCCTGTCCGAAACCCTCAACGGACACAGCTGTAGCTTGCTACCGCAGGTGTTTCTTGAATTGCAATTCCTCTGCTATTCCCCAAAAAACTCAATTTCTGGTAATTTGAGCTTGCCTCAAGTTTACCTCTTTATTTAGGTTGACAATGGAATGAAAGGATGTTTCATTTACCTGTATGTCTGGGGTCTGAGTTAGATTATGTATATCTTTTCATTTTTCTTCCAGCTTTCTCTCTGTGTTTTCTCTCTCTCTTTTTCTATTTTCAGCATTAGCATGCTATTTGTTGAAAAATGTTTCCCATTCTGTAAAATTGGCAGCAGATCATATAGCAGAAGTGCTAGATCCAACGTTTACAAGCTATGTATCCAGTGGTCATTTGCTTAAGCCTCTTTGAGCCCCAGTTTCCTCATGCATAAAACACAGATAACAATATATACTTCATGAAGTGTTAGGAGTCCCTTTAGCTCAAAGAGAATTTTCCCATCAAACCATCCTTTGTGCTGATGAAACTGAGTTACTTGTCTCTTGTTATTTGATCTTATGTAGAGATACATAGAATTAATAAAGAACTACTTATTTATCTCAAATTCACTCATATTTCCTGATAGGCAGGGTTGGTGTGCTTTAAGAAAAGCCATACTATCTCTAACCTTACTTGAAACCAATGTCTTTTTCCCATTGAATATGTTCTCTTGTCTAAAATTCCCATAGTTCCAAATAACTCCCTCTTTCTAATTTGGGTTAGAAATTAACATGAATTTTTGAGGAAGTTACCAAACAGGGGCCTAGGGAATAGACTAAAGACAGATTTTAATGATGATGAGAGGGTCAGATGGGGTCCAGAGCATGTGGTGTACCTTGGGGCAAATAGCACAGTGAGCATAGGGAAAACATGGGGCAGAGGACAGCAGGAGGCTGTAGAATTTAAGAGATAGGCACAAAATTGTTGGATTACCTATAAAAAGAGATCAAAGACTAATCCTCCCCATATCATAATGGTACTTCCTGGCCTGTTAGCCTCCTCCTCCATTTTTAAAGTTTATGAGCCTCAGATTGTATATATTAGTTGAATAAGACCCTTGCAGGTAGCAGACGGAAATAAATTACATTGCTGATGTGATTTCATTTTAACTGAGGCATCCTAATATGATCCTAATTTCTGAGTTGAGCACAGAAATCTGTGCAGTGCACTCAGAACAATAAGGACAGTGGGTCAAAGAGATCTGAGATCATGTTTCTCCTCTGAGTCTTCGTTTCCTCATTTCTCAAATGCAAGCCATTTTACCTACTTTGAAGTGATTTCTTCACTAAATGACACATTTGGGAAAGTGGTTTGTTCAGGATCTGGCACATAATGGGCACTAAATAATTACCTTAAATGTAAGAGATATTGCCTTTAAAAAAATTAAAGTTTTTATTTTGACTAGGAGGCTTGGTTCCCTATAAATTAAATTATTCCCATTTCTTTTTAACTTGTTTCTTTTACAGTGATTCTCAACTTTGGCACGTATCAGTCACATTTGGGGTTCTTAAAAAACATAGATATCCATGACCATTCTTCATCTGTACTTTCAAAAGTTTCCCTGATGATTCTAATTATGTTCCTGTGAATTAGTCTACACTTCTTGCATATTTTATTTTTACTCCCTCTGTTTGATTTTCTAATCTCCAAATAGCCAGATAGAAATCGAGTGAAACTAACAATTCAAAGGTAACTTTCCCATCACCTCAGTCTAATACTACTGTGTAATATGCATTCGTATTTCCTATTTCATTTGTGGGGGATCAGAGTTTGCTACCCCAAAATGTGTCTCTTTGTCTTAATTATTTTTAAGAACAAAAGACTTAAGAAGTTTTGACCTTCCTCCTAACTGCCTAAAAGAATTTAAGATACAAGGCCTGTTCCAGGAAGGAGCTATCACCATAGAGAACTATAGTATAATATAAACTATAATTAAAGTCCTCCCTAGGTCCCATTGTCTTTGCAAGGCATGATAAACATTTTTTTTTTTTTGAGGAAGATTAGCCCTGAGCTAACTACTGCCAATCCTCCTCTTTTTGCTGAGGAAGACTGGCCCTGAGCTAATATTCATGCACATCTTCCTTTACTTTATACGTGGGACGTCTACCACAGCATGACTTTTGCCAAGTGGTGCCATGTCTGCACCCGGGATCCGAACCGGTGAACTCTGGGCCGCCGAGAAGCAGAACGTGCACACTTAACCACTGCGCCACCGGGCTGGCCCAATAAACATTTGTTTTTCAAACATTTGCTTTCCCATCTCCATGTGAATTGCCTTCCTCCCCTTTGAAGTCCTAAGCCACTACCCCAACATCCTCCTTTGTCTTTAGCTAAAGATGGTATTTAAGGTGGTGGCTTTAGCCATTTTGGTGTTAGTCAGTTTTCCTGGATTTCTCTTGTAGACATGTTATCAAATTTGTTTGATTTTCTCCCGTTATTCTGTCTCATGTCAATTTAATTCTTAGACCAGCCAGAAGGACCTAGAGGGTAGAAGAATATGCCTTCCTCTCCTACACATTTGTTAGCGCTCTTTGAACTTCATACTCCACAGGTGATGATGAACTCACTTCATCATTCTTTTCTGCTTCTACTGATAATGTTGAGCAATGAGAGGCATTCATATTCAGATGTGATTGGCTTTCTGCCAATAAGCCAGAAACTTATGGCTATATTGAATTTAATAGAAATATTTCATATGTGCTCACTCATGTAAATTCTTTATCCAACTGATAAACTAAGCATCAAGGAGACATTCCTGATAGGAGATTCAAGGGAAGGTTTTTTTTGTTCGTAAAAGTCTGTGATTGAGCTTAGGGTATTTGAAGTTTGGATACCTATGCTCAAAATGTTGCTTCTTTCCTTATTTTTGATGTAGCTAAAATATCATAAAAGAGGTAGACTCCATAAAGAAAAATACCATTAGTCTTTGTAATATGAAAACTAGAAAAGTATTAACTTGTTCTATATATGGAATAACTTTGACTACGTGAAGCCAATTAAAAATAGAATTAAGCATAGGTGAAAAGATTTTAAATGAATCTTTTGGATACTAAAGATCTTTTTATTATTTTCCTTTGTCCTACTTGGGCAAGATTATATTTTATTGTTTTTTATTTTCATTTTGTTTATTATCTTTTATATGGTAGAAACATCAGTAAATAATTTGTTATAATCATTTTAAGAGCATAAATTATATTTAAAACTTTTTATTGTAGAATTTTTCAAACATACACAAAAGTACAGAGAATAAATCCAATGTAATGATAAATGATAAAATCCAATGTAACCGGCTTCACCAATTTCCAATATTTTGCCATTTTTTCATTTATTCCCTCCATTTTTAGGGGGTATTTTAAATTTCAGATATTGTGTTGTTTCACCCTTGTATACCTCAGTATATTTCTGTTACAGTTATTGATTGCTATATAACAAACCACTCCAATACTGAGTGCATGATTCTGTGATTTGATCTGGGTTCAGCTCTGTGGCTTGTCTTTTCTCTGTGTCATGTCATTTGGGCTTAATCATGCATTTTCAGTTAGCTGGCTGTGAACTAAATTTGGGTTGTGGAATCCAAAACGGCCTCACTCACATGTCTGGCATTTGGTAGTGGCTATAGACTCGAGCACTTTGATTTTTCTCCACATGACTTTTCACCCTCCAATAAACTAAACCTGGCTTTTTCATAGCAAGTTGGTCTCAGGATTCCAAGAGAGAGAAAACGGGTCTCATAAGCTCTAGCCTTGGAAGTTACACACCATCATTCCTCCTGCATTCTATTGGTCAAAGCAAGTCACAGGGCCAGCCCAGATATAAGGGGAGGGAAATAGATTCTCTCTCTTGATGGGAGGAGGGGCAAAATCACATTGCACAGAGGCATGTGGGGAATGAGAGGAATTGCTTTAGCCACTGTTTTAATGGACTTCATTTTTTAGAGCAGTTTTGGGTTCACAGCAGTATTGAGCAGAAGGCACAGAAAGTTCCCATATACTCTCTACTTCCACACATGCATAACCTCCCGCATTGTCAACATCCGCCATCAAAGTGGTACATTTGTTACAATTGATGAGCCTACATTGATGAATCATTATCATCCAGAGTCCATAGTTTACATTAGGGTTCACTCTTGGTGTTTTGCATTCTATGAATTTGGATAATGACATGTACCCCCCATTATAGTGTCATACAGAGTAGTTTCACTGCCCTAAAAATCCTCTGCACTCTGCCTATTCATCCCTCCGCCACCTCCCCAATGCCTGGCAACCACTGATCTTTTTTGCTGTCTCCATAGTTTCGCTTTTTCCAAAAAGTCGTAGACTTAGAATCATACAGTATGTAGCCTTTTCAAATTGTCTTCTTTCACTTCATAATATGCATTTAATGTTTCTCCATGTTTCGTCAAGGCTTGATAGCTCATTTCTTTTTAGTGCTGAATAATATTCTATTGTCTGGATGTACCACAGTTTACTTATCCATTCACCTGCTGAAGGACGTCTTGGTTGCTTCCAAGTGTTGGCAGTTATGAATAAGCTGCTATAAACATCCATGTGCAGGTTTTTGTGTTGGACATAAATTTTTAGCACTTTTGGGTAAATACCAAGGACCATGATTGCTGGATTGTATGGTAAGACTATGTTTTGTAAGAAACCACCAAACTGTCTTCTAATGTGACTGTAGCATCATGCTTTCCCACCAGCAACGAATGAGAGTTCTTGCTGCTGTGCATCGGCATGTTGTTGCCATTTTTACAACCATTCTATCATAGCACATCTAACTGATCTTTTTGTTTTTAATATCATCATGCCACTAACAGAGTTAACAAAATTAACAATCCCTGCTTTTTAAAATTAATTTATTTTGAATGTTCTTAGGTTTTAATTTACATACAGTACTTGTGTGTGTGTGTGTGTGTACACTTTTACGAGTTTTGACAAATGTATAGAGTTCTATAACAACCACCACAGTTAGAATACAGAGCAGTTCCCACGCCACCAAAAATTCCCTGGCACTGCCCATTTGTAATCAAACCCTCCTCGCACTTCTAACCCCTGGAAACTACTGATCTGTTATCAGTCTCTATAATTTTGCCTTTTCTAGAATGTCATACAAGTGTAATTATACTGAATATAATCTCTTGAGTCTGTTTTTTTTTGCACTTAGCATGATGCATTTGAGATTCATCCACAGTATTGTAAGTCTATATTGTGAGTCAATAATGTGTTCCTTTTTTTGCTGAGTAGTATTTCATTGTAAAGATGTATGAGAGTTTGTTTTTCTATTCATCAGTTGAATGACATTTGCATTTTTCTAATTTGGGAGATTATGAATAATGCTGCAATAAAAATTTATATACAGGTTTTCGTGTGAGCATAAGTTTTAATTTCTCTAGGGTAAATACCTACAAATTGAGTCATGTGGTAGGTGCATGTTTAACTTTAAGAAATTGCCAAACTGTTTTCCAGAGTAGCTGCACTATTTTACATTCCCACAATGCATGAGAGATTCAGTTGCTCTTCATTCTCACCAGCACTTTATATTGTCAGGCTTTATGTTTGTTTGATTATTTTAACCCTTCTAATAGGTACATAAAGCCAGCCCTGGTGATCTACTGGTTAAGATTTGCTGCTCTCACTGCCGAGGCCAGGGTTCATTTCCCCATCCGGGAACCACACCACCTGTCTGTCGGTTGTTATCATACTGTGGTGATGGCATGTTGCTGTGATGCTGAAAGCTATGCCACTAGTATTTCAAATACAAGCAGGGCCAACCATGGTGGACAGGTGTCAGCAGAGCTTCCAGACTAAGACACACTAGGAAGAAGGACCTGCCTACCCACTTCTGAAAAAATTGGCCATGAAAACCCTGTGAATAGCAGCAGAGCATTGTCTGATAGAGCGCGTAAGGTGAGAGGATGGTGCAACAAGACAGGGCAGGGTTCCGCTCTGTTGTACAAAGGGTCGTGAGGAGTCAGAATCAACTCGATGGCACTAATAAAGTAATAGGTATATAGTGTTCTTTAGTGAAGATATATAATGGGTAAACCTTTTGCCCATTTTTTAAATTGGGTTTTTTTCCTTATTGTTAAGTTTTTAGAATTCCTTATATATATTCTCTGTATATAGTATATTCTATACACAGTTCCAATGTTGGATAAGTGATATGCAAATATTTTCTCCCAGTCTGTAACTTGTCTTTTTATTCTCTTAATATTGTCCTTTGAAGAGCAAAAGTTCTTAATTTTGATTGTCAGACTTATCTTTTTTGCCTTTTATGGATCAAAACTCTTTACTTAACCCAAGATCATGACGATTTTCTCCTAACAGTTTTATAACTTTAAATTTTACATTTGTGTCTATGATCCATCTTGAGTTACTTATGTGCAAGGTTTGAGATATAGATTGATATTCTGTCTCTCTTTTTTTTTGAGTGTGGATGTCCAGTTGTCCATCAACATTTCTTTAAGAGACTTTCCTTTCTCCACTGAATTGATTTTGAAACTTATCAATTGACTGCATTTGTGTGCTCTCTAATTTATTCAATTGATCAACGTGTCTATCCTTTCACCAATACCACACTCTCTCGATTATGGCAGCTTTATAGTAAGTCTTAAAAACAGGTAGTGTGCAACCTCCAACTTTGTTCTTCTAATAGTAATTTCTCAATATTATTAAATATCTGCTCTGTATTCAGTTTTTCCCAATTCCCTCAAAATTATCTTCGTCCAGTTGGTCTGTATTAATCAAGATCTAAAGAAGTTTCACACATTGAATTTGGTTGTATAGCTCTTAAGTCTCTTCTATAAAAGCTCCCCTGCCCTCATGTTTTTGTAAGAAACTGGGTCATTTGTTCAATAGAGTGTCCCGCATTCCAGTTTTTTTCCCTTATGGTGTCGTTTAAATTGTTCTGGTATCTCTCATACATCTTGTCAACAGGTGATTAGATCTTGATTGGATTTGGGTTTAAATTTTGGGTAGGTGACATTGCAGGCTACTTTCTAAGCATTACATTAAGGACCTAATATGTGGTTGTCCTATTTTAAGTGCTGCTGTGTTTGCTTAGAGCGTTCTGGCTTTATCAGTTTTATCCAACCTTTGTAAAGTTCTCCCATCAACCTTTTATCCAATGGCTTTAGCAGCCATTCATGCTGTTTCTCTAGATTAATTATTTTATTAAGGGTTACACAATGGTGATATTCTGATTTTAGAATTTATTTTGCATTTATTAGCAGAAAATTTATATACAGAAGTATCTTCCTTCACCAACTCCTTTGTTACCCTGAAATATACTTAGCATAGGAAAAGTGGGACAAACGTTTGATTCTTTCCTTTATTTATCAATTCTCAGAGTAATGAGTTGGTGCCCTGGCAACTGCTAGTTTTGACCAATTATTATTTTTAGTATCATTATGAATTTATGGATTTGTATACACTTGACATATTTAAATCCATTGAAGTAATTTTTCTTTTTGATGCTTAAATTTATCTCATCTTAGTCCACTGGAAGCTCCTTTACCTTGACATTAACCCATTAATTTTTAATAATTTTCTTGCTTTCCGGCACAGTAATGTCCCATGCTAATTTTGTGAATTTCCTGTCTCATTCCTGAATTCAGCCATTTCTCCAAGGAATCCTTGGAAATTTTCAATGGAAGATACAATTTAGAGACCACATTTCGGAAACTATGGTAACATAGATAAATTTTGAATGTTAGCTGTCTGGTGGATTTTAGACTTTTGATTCTATGGCACCATAAACACCCTCAAAGAAAGTTTATAATCACAGTCTCTTTCTAATCTATTGTTAAGACTCAATTAAAAGGCCTGGCCCTGGGGTAGGAATTTGCCAACCCCAGGTCCTAAAATGGCTGCACTGAATTCCTATAACCATTTATTAGTCTACCTGTGATTGGAAAAAGTTGGAGTATTCTAGGGGGACAAATTCAGTGAAAGATTTCTTTGAGGCAATGATTCACTACAATGTAAATCCAAGTATCCCTGCCAATAAGGCTGAAATGTCCTTACATTATAAGAAGGACCACTTCTAACCATATGTCAAGGTTTGGTTTATATCAGGTCACCAATTTTCCTTTCAACAGTGTCACACTTACTTTCCTGTCAAATTTGCTTATGGAAATTGGGAGAAAAAGACATGCTCCAGGATTAAATCTGCTGTGAGTATACAAATTTTTATTAAGCTAGACAACAATGTGAATGCGAAGACTTTAAAGTGACAATTTCTGTATGGAACTAGCTAGACATTTCGATTTCATTACATTGAATAAAGTTATGCTGCACTTTGCATAAATGTGTTTATTCTCCTATTTGCATTTGAAAATGACCTTTCACTCAGTACTGATGCCAGCTGCAATGCAGAAAGCACTATATAACTTAGCAATCCTGTGGCAATATTCAAGCAGGTGCTATATATTGCCTCAGTCTGTCTACTTTCTCATTTTCAAGAAATGAGAAAGGTCAAAGATTGCGGCATTCTGTGATTTAAAATTCAAATGAGGAACTTTCTCTTGGTCTATGAACCCAATCATTATCCACAATCGGTTATATCCTTTGCCTACTTGATTTTTATTACTTGTGCAGAATTTTAGAGTAAACAAAGAATGCATATAAGTTTCCCAACTATTAGACTCTCTTTGTATTTATATTATACCTGCATCTACAGCTCGATCTACACTTGTATCTATAGCTAGCTAGACTAGTAAGAATTTGGTCAGCTTTTCATTATTTGCTTTTTCATTGTTTGCCAGCACTTATCAACCAACCTCCCAGAGTACTAATATTTTCTTTCAAACCATTTGTGGATATCATAGAAAGTAACTACTTACAGGCATTTAAATGCTGACATATATATGTACTTGATGTCAAACTGAACCTGTAATGTAAAAATAGTTGCCTAAATAAAGACTTGTATAGTACTGTAGGGGAGGAAAAATTTTCCTCTACCCCTCCCCGCCCAGGTTCTTTCGGCTTGTCTAATAATTAAATTGACACAAGACAGATTAACAAGAGAAAATCAAATTTCAATTTCATACATATGGGAGCCCTACATAGACATGAGAAGTTCTCCAACAGTCAGGCATTTGAGACTTATATGCCATTCTGAGCTAAGAAGGGGGTAGGGGTCTAGGGCTTCAAAGGGAAGGAAGACAATTCACAGGAAGATTGGAAAAGCAAATGTTTGGTAAACAAATGTTTGCCATGCCATGCAGAGACAATGGGACACAGAGAGGACTTTGAACAATTAGGCCCTGCTGGGCTCCCCCCAGCTTACCACACCTAGCCCATACTCTTTGTAGTTATCTCTGGTGGTAGTTGTCTTCCTGGATCAGGCCCTCTATCTAAATTCTTTTAGGCAGTTAAGGGAGAGATAAAAAAAAGACTTCCTGAGTCTTTTGGGCCTTAATTGACTTCAGCTCAAAGTAATCCACATGCCAAAGTGGCACAGTTTGGGGAGGCTCGTTCTGAACCTCTTCAGTACACTCTCCATCCAATCCTCCATCATGAGCCTTGATCACTGGCCTATGCCCCCTGTAATTTAGCCAGGTTCTTATAGTAATGGTGACATTAACCCAGTAGTTTTGTAGGAAGAACAGAGCATGTCCTTCTATTGTGCAGCATGGTGTCAGAGGCCTTTATAAATATTTTGGCTCTACATGTATTCCAACTGAAATAAAATAAACTGCAGTTAGGGCTTTAAAAACAGCTCCATTAACTTAGTCCTCGTACCACATGACAATCCATTGTGTAGCACTGGGGCTCACTATTCCCCCTGTCTTTGAATTTTATTTATGAATTTTACATGAAATCATTACCATTTCTGTATTCAGTTTTTCTGCATTGGCGGAAGCAGGGATCTAAACAGGCTGTTACATCTCAAAGACACATTCATTAGTCCTGAATTATGAGTTCAGCACATCCTGAAAATAGGAACTGCTCAGAACCTCCTCACAGCTGTCGTTTTGCTTCTCTCCTATGACTGCCATCGCCCTGTACAAAATAACGACTCCATTCCACACCCACCAGATGTTTTTGCCCCCATTTTATGGTGTCAGCTTTGAATACAGAAATCTTGGGTTTTATCAAAACCAAAATAGGCTGCTTTTAAGGAAGATGAGGAAAGAAAACACAAGGTTGTTGACATTAATATAAAGGTGCTAGAAAAGTCTGTCTACTAGCTTCAGTCACTCTTCAGAAGGTGGAAAAACATGAGTATTTTATATTGTGAAAAGATTAATTTAAGAGTTCTGACTAACATTTTTAAAAGGTGGTGGTTTATACCTATAGAATATTATGTGTTTTTGTCCTAAATGGAAAAGAATAAATATCACCACCAATCTTTTTTGGAGCCAATCTATTAAAATGATCTTTATTAAATTTTATTAATAGTAATATACTCATTATAGTGTCACCATACAATTTTATGAGAATCTCATTATCCAAATAGAGATACCTCTTGGAAGATGCCAATTGTGTATCTATTTAGGCCACCTATATTGTATAATCTTAATCAAGTCTTTCACATGGAAAATATTTGTGCTGTGTTTTATTCAGGAAATACTCACTTATATTTCTCCTATGTTAACCCAGGACTTCATTCTTCTATGAGTCTTTTCTTCATTGAGATAAAATAATACATGGCCTCAAACTATAATAAGGAAGTACCACCTCCTTAGGGTAGAGAAGAACTTCTGAAGGGCGTTATAAAAGGAAGAGGCAAGATCAGGCTTACATTTTAAAAATGTCACTTGGTTTTGATGTGAAGAGTGGATTGGAGCGAGACCAGAATGCGGCTGATGTTCCTTTCAGGAGGATGCTGCCATGATCCAGGAATAATTCGATGGTACATTAGAGGCAATGCAGTAGAGATGGAAAGGAAAGGGTAGATTCAAGAGGACTCAGTGATGATTGAATATGAATCGTGAGGATAAAGGAAGAGTTGAGGGTGTTGCCCACATTTCTGGATTGAGCAACAAGATGCATGGTGGTACCACCCACTGAGATTAAAAAATAATACATAATCAATATTCCAAGAGTAAGGACTCTGGAGCCCGACTGCCTGTGCTTGAACCCTGGCTCTGCCACTGACTGAGTGTTTTTGGATAAGTTATTTAACCTCTCTCTGGCTCAGTTTCCTCATGTGTAAAAACAGGGAGAACAATAGTACCTATTTCACTAGGTTGTTATATGGATTGAATAAGGTAAAATTTGTAAAGCATTTAGAACAGTACCTGGCACATAGTAGGTACTATATAAGTATTTATTAAATAAGTACAGTAAGCAGACATGAGGAGACTTGTCTGAGAAGAAAGATGATGAGTTCAGTTTGGATATATTGAATTTGGAATATCTGAGTGGCAATTGAGGGATGATGTTTTGTAGGCAGTTGGAATATATGAGTCTAGAATTTAAGAGAATGATTGTGTGGGATCTGATCATCAGTCTATATATATAGTATTTGGAAAATAGAAGTTAAATAAGATTTCCCAGGAGTAGAATGTAGAGCAGAGATTCTTAACTATTTTATTTCTAAATAGGGCACAATGAAGGAACCTTTCCGCTAAAGCATTGTGGTTTAAAATTATATAGTAATGTTGAAGTGGATTTGGTCAGTGTTCCAAATGGATCACTTTTTCTACCAATGCCTGATTAATTCAGTAGTTGTGTATCACTGTTGGCAGGGTAAAGCTATAAGAAGTTTTGGGGGAGAAAAGAAGATTCACTTGGCTCAAAATCCTGATGCAGTTGTTCAACAGCATCTACATCACTCTTGTACTGGATTTCCTTGGGAAGTACAGTAATTAGCTGTACCTATTTGAATTAGTTTTAAACTAACAGGAGAACTCTTCCTCGTACTTAAACATTATTCTATTGACAACGTGTGACATGGGAAGAAGAAAAAAGTTATTGTAAGGAGCACAAATGCACCAAAAACCTTTAGCACTAGGGAGGACCTCTTTCCTTTAACATAATTTCATCTCCAGTGTGCTTTTTTCTTAATCTCTGCAAATATAGGAGCAGAAATTTTTATTTATTTAATTTTTTATAACAATTTTGGGATATAATTAACATACCATAAAACTGACCCTTTTGAAGTGAACAGTTCAGTAGTTTTCAGTATATTCACAGAGTTGTTCAACCATCACTACTGTGTAATTTTAGAACATTTTCCTCAACCTCCAAAATAAATCTTGTACTCAATAGCAGGCTCGCTCCATCCCCCCTAACTCCCAGCCCTTGGCAGCCATTAGTCTACTTTCTGTCTCTATGAATTTTCCTATTCTGGACAAAAAGTTATTTATCTATAGCAAACTTTGCTGCAAGTTGACATGAACATTAATCAAGATATAATGGCGCTTAAATCAGCAGTGTGAAAATCATAAGTATACAACTCAATGAATCTTCAAGAAGTGAATATACTTGTGTATCCACCACCCAGATCTAGAAACAGAATATTATCAGCACTCCAGAAGTTCCCCCTTGAGCCCTCTCCCTGTCCCTATTACTTGGAGGTAAACTATTTTAAATTATGTGACCCTTTATTAATTTTTATCTGTTTTTGAACATTAAGCAAATATTCAAATGTTTAGTTTCTTTTGTTCAGCATTATTTTTGAGATTCATTCATCTTTTATTTATTCTATTTAATTGTTGATCTCTTTCAAGGCAGTTGGTCTTATCTTTTTCCTTTGGCTACTTTTTGGATTTTTTTCTTTGTTCTTGATTTTTCTTCAATTTCATTATAATATATTTAGGTTTAGATTAATTTTTACTGATCCTTCTTGGAGTAGTTAGGAGTTTTTGATCCTGTAGATTGATTCTTTCCATCAGTTTTGGAGAATAATCAGTCATTACATCTTCAAATAGTGTTTTTTTTTTCCCATTTCTGCTCTCTTCCTGGCTCTTCAAATACATATTATATTCTATTTTTTTCCACTCTCTTCTTAAAATTTTTTAAATTAATGTATAATTTATATACAATCAAATGCACAGTTTTTAAGTGTAGAGTTGAATAAACTTTGACAAGTGTGGACACTCATATAGCCACCACCCCAGTCAAGATATAGCACGTTCCCATCACTCCAGTAAGCATTCTTATATTCCTTTCCAGCCAATCCATTTCCCCCATAACAATTATTGTTCTGATTTCAATCCCCATATATTAGTTTTGCTTTTTCTTGAATTTTCTATAAATGAAATTATATAATACATACTCTTTGGTGTGTGGCTCTTTTGCTCAAAACAGTGTTTTTGATATTGACAATGTTGTTTCATGTATGGAAGTGAAGGGGTTCAGAACAGGCCTCCCTAAGATGTGCCACTTTGGCATGTGGAATCTTTTGAACTAAAGGCAATCAAGATCCTGTGGCCTGAAGACATACTTTTACCTTTCCCTTAAAGAATTTAAATTGGGGGCCTTTCCCACAATAAAAGTTATTACCAGAAATAAGTTTTCATGCCTTTCTGTATGGCAAGGCAAACCTCTAATTACTGAACATCTGCTCTTCTTATCATCTCGTGAATTAACTTCCTCCCTTCTGAAGCCTCAGACCCCTATCCCGTTCCTTATCTCAAGAGGACATATATACGTCATTTTACCTTTTCGTTTCTAAATCTCTTGTGTATATGGGGTCTCTGACCCTCTCATGTATGTGAAGTTTTCGTACATACACAATTAAATTTTATTTTCTCCTATTAATTTTCTCATGTCAATTTAATTATTAGACCAGCCAGAAGAAGCTAGAAGGGGAGAGGAAAATTTCTTCCTCCTCCACAGAAGATTCCTTCCTTTTCTTTGGTGAGGAGGAATTCATTGTATGACTATCTGTTTTTCCATTCACTTTTTGATTACATTTGCATTGTTTCTAGTTTGAGGCTATTACAAATAAAGCTTTATGAACATTCTCATGCACATGATTTTGTGAACTATAGGGGGGAAATATAATATTCCCTCTATCCTTCTAGGTTCTTGGCTGAGACCTCCCTGTAATAAAGGACAGATTAAGAGGAGAAAAACAAACAGAAGTTTAATAATATGTATACTTCCCATATACCTCCTGTATACATGGTGAAGCCAGTTTCCTGAGGGTTACTGTAAATATTCAACAAGATTACCTTTTGACCTTGTTATGAAAAGAAGTTAATCTGTCAATTTGCTGTTTTCTTGCTTAACATGAGGGGGACTCAAGGGTCACAAGGATTTATGAGCTTGTCTTACAGAAGAAAGAGAATGTTTTCAAGGAAGTTATATCACCAGATAACTAGCCCCCAGCTGCCATTGATGCCCAGATGTCAGATTGCCCAAGGGCTTATCTGGAGTGAAAGAACTCTGAAACTCCTCTTGTCAAGCCCCTTAGCTCTATAAACCCCCTCCTTTCTTCTATTGTTAAGGTGAATTTGAAAGAACCCATCCTCCCACATTCTCATTTTGGCCAATTTGAATATACCTTTCTCCATCTCCAAGCACTGATGTCTCAGTGATTGGCTTACTGTACATCAGGCACAGGAACTTGAGATTAAGAAGTTTGGTATCAATGGGAGATTCCCAGGAAAACTGAGTAACTCCCCCAAATGGCCCAAGCCATCACCTTAAAGACAAGAAAAGGGTTGTTGGGTGTGGTGGGGTGGAGCCAGTTATGGGAGGTTGCCAGGAAAAGCACAGTAGACAAGAGTAAGATTGTTATGCAGATTTCAGTCTTGCCTACTCTATCGATAAGAATTTCTAGAGATTTTGAGTCATCCTTCCCTTCCTGGTATAGAAAGGGAGACATCCTAACAAATGGAGATTTCCCTTGTTAAAAAACAAAATTCAACTGAGTAAATTTGAAGATCTAATTGGCTTTGTGCAATGATTCATGAATCGGGCAGCATCCCATCTAGCAAATAAAAAGCTTGGAAGAGCTGTACAAAATAGGGGACTTTTATAGGCAGATGCGGGGAGGGACAAGGAAGGAGTAGATTACCTCATCTTTCTTTGGGGGATGGAAGGGGTCTATCAGGTAGATTACTTCACTAGTGGTGACCAAGGAATTCCAGATTACATTCCTGGGAGTGGTTGAAACTGCAATTAGGTTAGGTATTAAACCTCGGTTTGGTGTGGGCTTAGCACAAGAGACTCCATTTTGGACCTGTTGTCTCTTTTTTAACATACTTATAAATATAAATATCTCTTACAAAAACGTAACTTCTACTTAGGTTTTCAGAGCTTCTCCTGTGCCTGCTGCTTCTTAAAAATAACCAGCTCAAGATAATCTTTATGCCAAAGAGGCATATTTTGGAGTGGCATATCCTGCTCCCCTGCAGTATTCTGAGAGTACTGGCTGCTGCTTCTCTTTCATCTTCCAAATATCACCTTGTCCAAATTTAACCTGGATCCAAACAGGGAAGGCATTCTGGGAAATGTACTTAATCACCTTAGATAAAGAGTAGTGAGATGAAGTTGTATTTTTCTGGTTCAGATTTTCTTTAAATTTTTTTTTCTGATCTGTTCTGTCATTTTTTCCTATCGGCTATGTTTTTGGATGTCTGTTGAAATTGATCATTCTGTTTTATCATTACTAATCTGGTTGGACAAAAGTATCTCATTTCCTATGTGATTGCAGGTTTGTTTGATACTTTTTTCATATATTTTATGCATTGCTTGTTTATTTTCTTTATCTGTTCTTCTACTGAAGTGTTTATTTTTGACATTAATTTACAGGAATCATCTATATAAGAATACTTTTTTTTCCTGGTCTGTGTATATATTGCAAATATTTCCCCCAGATTGTCATTTGCCTTTTATATTTGTTTATATGTTAATATTTTGCATAAAACATTTAAAATTTTTAGATAGTCAAATCTGAATATTTTTCCCTTATCACTTCTAATTTGGTGTTCATTCTTAGAAGGGCCCTTTCCTAACTCTGAAGATTGCATTGAAATGCTTATGTTGCTCCTTTGAAACACTTTTTAAATATTTCTGATCATATTTTAGAAGTATTTCTGCTAAAGTTTCAACAGAAAAAGGAGTTTTCTGTTATTTAATTGAATTCAGCAGACATTTATTAAATGTCCACTGGATACTAGGTATTTTGAGAGAGATATAGAAATGAATGAAGTTCCTACCCTTGAGAAATTCATAGTCTAGTGGGGGATTCAGATATGTAAACAATCACCATAATGAGACATGATAAATCTGTGTTAGAACTATTGTAGGCACATAAAATTTGGAGAACATTTTGCTGGATGTCTCAAGGGGATGTTTGGTCAATAGCATTTATTAATTAATGGCATATGAAGAAATAGGTCACAAAGGTAAAAATGTGCACGTGTTAACACAAAGTATTGAAGCTCAAAATAATGAATCTTACTCTGTAACAAACTAAATAATTCGTAGGCTACAGGTAGGCATTACACACGAATGAGACATTCTATCCTTGGCGGATACAGAAATGGTCAGATCCAGCCTCCAAAAATGTAGTTTCCCCTCTCATTAGGCATTTTTTTGATTGCGGGTTAACAGATCAGTTTGGGTCAGTGTATGTGGAAATACTGCTCATAAAAGGGATCCAGATTGGTTTGGAACATTTTCCTTCTTTTTATGCCATTAATTACATAGCTTATTTTACTACCCCTCATCTCCAGGTAGACATATCTCATAAATCTACAAATTCCAGGTTTACTTACATTTAAAAAATCTGATGGGAAATTCCATAAGCAGGTCTTCATTCATCTGGTAGGTAGGGAATAAGTTAAAGGCCTCCTGTTAAACCTTTCCTGGACAGGGCTTTTCCTCTTAGTTCTTTTAAATCATCTCTTCAGTGTGGCTCCCTCATATAACTGGGATCATGTAGTATTTGTCCTTCTATGTGGGTAATTTTCTTTTTTGGTCTTAGCTGGGCTCTCTCATGAGTCTGCAAGTCAGCCATGTAGCCCTGCTTCCAGGGTTGACTGACTGTCAGTCTTGATGATAAGGGACAGCTGAGTTAGGTGTCTCTGATCTCCCAGCCGACTAGCCCTGGCTTGTTCACATGGCAGCAGTTTCTAAGAAAAGGAAGAGAGTCTCAATCCACAAGCATCTTTCAAATCTCCCAAGGACCAAAGCAAGTCATATGGCCCAGCCCAGATCCAGTGTGCGAGGCAAAAGCTGAAAGGTATGGATACGTGGAGATGCCAACAAATTGTGGGGCATTCTTGCAATAATCTACCATGAAAATTGTACTTTTGTTTTGAGAATTTTCTCTTCTGAATTTTTTTCCAAGCTCTCACATTAACATCTCATCGCATCGCATCTATCATTCTTCCTCTTGCTGTGACACACACACGTACTTTCTGTCTCCTAACCGAGATCAAATATCCTTGATGGAGACTATATAGACCAAGAACATGCTTCAGAATGAAGACAATATTTTTCATTTCTTGCCCCATCCTAGCTCTTTGAAACACCAGTAGGTACTGGAGACTATACAACTAGATTGGTATCAAAAATAAAATCCTGAAATTAGCTTTTTAAAGGGAACAAAAACTGACTGTGGACTAGACGTCAACAAGGAATTGCTGAACACAGCAGGCCGAGCAGCGAGACGCTGCCGGAAAGGAGCAGCATACCAAATTGCCTCAATAGCTGTTCGACAGGGTGTCCAGGCAGCTCACAAGTTTTCGTTTCTATTTGTGCTTTGCTTCAGTGTTAACTTCCAATTTAGGCTTTTTAAATGGAAACTCAATCTTAAAATCAGTTTGGATGCCAGAAAAGCACTTTTTGAAGAGGCAAGGAAACGAAGACATTATGTTTCTACAGAAAATGGGCAGACGAGGAACTGTAATGAGAATTTCAAGAGTTACTTGGATTCTAAGGGTTTTTTGGGTTTTTGTGTTTTTTTTTATGATGGTCTATTCTTTATCACAGATAACTCAGAAACTTGATTTAAAAAGTTTTAGAGGTTATTCCTAAAATGTATATTTAGAAAAACAAATATTGTATAATCTGCTCATTTGTCTGAATATGAATTATCTACTTAATCTCTGGGCTTAGCATGATTTTGATACATATTTTGATTTAGTCCTTCATTTGACATCCTCTGAGGCCAAACACCTTCATATTCAGGCTAGTGTTGCATCAAGGCATTAATCTAATCATTAAAACGAGACCTTAAAAATGATGTATGTGAGTGAAGGTAGGATATAATTCAGTGGAAACTGGCAGCCCAGTCTAAGTAGGATATTCCTTCTGAAAACACTCCAAATAGTAGTAATACTAATAAAACTGTTTCAAACAAATCATATCTACAGATATTAATTTCTAACTTAAACTCTGTTTTTATCCTCACAACTAAGTGAATTTGACTTTTTTTCCCATGTTTTATTGAAGAAGGAACTAAACCTCAAGAAAGTAAGCATTTAGGGGCCAGCCCCATGGCCTAGTGGTTAAGTTTGGTGTGTTCTGCTTCGGCAGCCCCAATTCAGTTCCCAAGTGTGGACCTACACCACTTGTTGGCGGCCATGCTGTGGCGGCAACCCACATATAACATAGAGGAAGATTGATGCAGATGTTAGCTCAGGGAGAATCTTCCTCAAGCGGAAAGAGGAAGATTGGCAGCAGATGTTAGCTCAGGGCAAATCTTCTTCAGCAAAAAAAAAAGAAAAAAGAAAATAAGCATTTAGTTCTTAGCTAGTGGAGTGGTGAGGTGATGAGGCTGGGATTTGAACTTGGGACTACATCTCCATCTCTAAAACTCATCTTTTCGTAGCTCATTTTGAGTTTCCCTTTAAAATCAACATAGATACTCTATCTCTTCTATGTAGAAGATGTTAAACAACTGTTTGTTAAACTGCATTAAATTAAATATTGGCATTTTCAATATCTATCATCTTGGTCAAGTTAATACTTTCACTACTTAGATTACTTCTTCCAGACTTTGTAATTTTAAACTTTTTGTTTTTAATACACAGAGAAGTTCCTCTTAAACAGTAGCAGAAGAACAGGTATCTTTCTAACTTCAAATGGACATATATTTTTGTAAAATACAATAAAAATTAATCACTAGAAAAATGAAATAGCAAAGATATAAAAATATCATCCAAGCTTAAAAAAATATTAGATTCAATAAACATAAAATCACTTTGCCTATTGCTGAGGAAGGTTTGCAGGGGCGCTGACTTTCAATTTGTGTACCCAGCTCCTTGAGGACTGCTAAGGTGTCATTGGCGGGCCTATGTCAGTCCACTAGTCTGTGAAGTCACTTTCAGCAGTACCATCCTCACCCTGGCAAGACATATTCTAAAATTGGAATGATAGGGGAAAAATAAAGCATTTCATATATTTATGAACTGGTAAGAAGTAGTTTCTTGCATCCATTGTGAAGTGAAAAACGCTGCAAAATAAGTATGGGTAGGGTGCTACATGTGTGTAAGAAAAAAGGAAATAAGAAAATATATAAGTATCTGCTCATTTTTCTAAAAATTTACCCAGGAAAGATAAACCAGACATTAATGATTAATTATTTATAGCTGGTGGGTGGGAATGGGGTTATTAGGACAAATGGCAAAAGTTGAAGATAGCTTCTATACTACATATTAGTGTTACAGTGATGTTAAATTTCCAGAATTTTATAATTGTATGGTGGTTATGTACTGGTATGTCCTAGCTCTTAGGAAACACACACTCAAACATTCATGTATGCAGGCCCTGACGTCTGCAACCTACACTCTAATGGTTCAGGAAAACAATGTTAGCAATTGATGTGTCTGGCTGAGAGCACTGCACAGGCATTTTTTGGTTTCATTCTTGCAACTCTTTTATAAATTTGATATTCTTTCCGAACAAAGGACATTTTGTTTAACTTAAAGGATATATATTCAGAACTGAAAAAAGGAAGAGAAACGTATCACCTAGATTTTCTTTGAATTCACCAGCTTCCCACACTTATTACTGCATTTTGATATACTTTTAACCTTGAGACCTTAGGAGGAATAATACAATAATTTTTTAAGCCTGTATTTACCCTGGCAGAATTGTGTGCAATGTTTAACAATCATGCATTAGATGTTGCATATAATTAATCTCCTGCCAGATGCTTAATCTCCTGTGAAATTCAGCTGCTATGGAAATAATTTGACAAAGTGGCTTCAATTGTTAATAGTAAAGCTATTTGAATATGTGGAGCAAATTACAGACGACCACATATTCTGTAGTTGAGAGTTGATCTAAAAAGCAAAACCAATGTCCAAGAGTGGCCAATTTTGTATTTCTTTATTATTTGCAGGGGTACCAGACAGTTCTTTTTGCCACTAAATATTATTCCTCATGCCTACAGTTTCTAAGAGTGGGTTTCAGATAATTAAATTCTTTAATATCCTCTGTTTGAATAAAAGAAAACCATAGAAGATATTAGATATTGTCAGCCAACACACTTATTGACAATCAACCAAAAATAAGACCTTTAGAGAATGGAAGATTGAAGAAGCCTCTAAAAGTAGGAATCAGGCCTGAGGACTACCCAATGTTTTAACTGGATTCTGAGGGCCTGTATGAGGATCAAGAACAGAGTGACAATCAGCAGTGGGACTGTGTTCAGCTATAGGGTGAGGTGCCTGTTGAGTACTTGACATGATAATAAAATGAGCTCAAAGTTAAAAAGAAACAGGGGCCAGCCTGGTGGTATAGCAGTTAAGTTCACACGTTCTGCTTTGGCGGCCCGGAGTTTGCAGGTTCAGATCCCGGGTGTGGACCTATGCACCGCTTGGCAAGCCATGCTGTGGCAGGCATCCCACATATAAAGTAGAGGAAGATGGGCACGGATGTTAGCTCAGAGCCAGTCTTCCTCAGCAAAAAGAGGAGGATTGGCAGCAGATGTTAGCTCAGTGCTGAGTTTCCTCAAAAAAAAAAAGAAAAGAAAAGAAACAAAAAAGCACAAGTGAAACCCAGCTCTGTTAAAACAGCCAGGTCAAGGTCTTCATTTTGTGGAGTAGGGGAAAGGAGTAAGGTCCAGAAGAGGGGAAGGGGTGTGTGTTTAAGATGTTTGGAGAAAAAGAATATGTAGAAATCGTGAGGTTGCTCATAGCAAGGCTGTGAGACCAGAGGGATTTGCTGTTGGAGACCTGCCTGTGGGATCAGAAAGGGTTACTTAAATGGCCCTTTGCCTCTCATTAGCAATTGGGTGACAGCTCACAGTCTTCTTTTTGTCTGGATCAGGGGGTCCTCCCATGGTGTACAGGATGCATTTACTTGGTTCAGAAGGCAATGCTGTTCCTTTTCTGGGTGTGGTTTCATATATTTGCCAGGGCTCGTCTCTTGTCTCTAAGAAATTTCCTGCCCAGATTCTAATGACAGAAGTAGTGTCTCTTTAATGAACTGGTTAATCCTTTCAAGATTTTAAACAATCTTAGCTCTGCCCATTCAGTGTAATTTAAACAATGGAAGCCAAAAGTTTTAATTAACTAGCATAAATTGTTTCCCTACTAATAAATTCCCTGGAACTCTCCTAATACATACTTTCTATTTATAGCTCTAGGTAGGATACTGTTTTGGAGATACTGAACTAATCTGTTTTCTTTCTCCTTAATCCTTTACTTAACTCCAAATCATCCTACAGCATCAAGGACAAGAGACATCCTGCCAGGCCCCCGGGTCATAGTTCTCCCTATTAGGTAGAGAAGATAGTAGCAGGCCTAGGACGCTGGCTGGGAGGCTTGCTGATTGATGGTAAGAGTATCTTGTATTATCTCTTCTGGGATCATGCTTTATACAGAGAAGTTATGGGAAGCCAGGGCAGCTGACTCAGGCCCTAGATATTTCTTTCCACTCATACCATCCCCTATGCACCATCAAAGGAGTGCAGCCCAGGCCTTGACTGAGGTCCTCCTAAGGGTTTGCAGCTTCTCACATACCTCCTGTATCGGGAACAGACAACCACTAGTCCTGAGGTTTCTAAAGCCCCTCTTTCTCTTCATTCCCTTGGGTTGGAATGGGTTGAGGGGGAGGTTGAGATGGGTATCCATGATTGTCCCTCTTTTTCTTCTCTCTCACAATAACTCCAGACCTGAGAGGTGGTGTATTAGTTGGCTGGGGCTATCACAACAGAATGCCACAGACAGTGGCCTAAATAACAAAAACTTCTCATAGTTTCGGAGGCTGGCAGTTTGAGATCAAGGTGCTGGCAGGGTGATTTCTTCTGAGGCCTCTCTCGTTGGCCTGCAGATGGCTGCCCTCTCTCTGTGTCCTCACGTGATCTTTCGTCTGTGTGGACGTGCCCCTGGTATCTCTGTGTGTCCAAATTTCTTCTTATAAGAACGCCTACACTAATGGCCTCATTTTACCTTAATTACGTCTTTAAAGGCCCTATCTCCAAACACATTCACATTCTGAGGTACTGGGGGTTAGAGCTTCAACATATGAATTTTGGGGGACACAATTCAGCCCACAACAGGTGACTGTTGGGTTATAGACCTTTATCACATCCTTATACTACAGGACAGTAAACTTATAGGTCATAAACAGAAATGGTATCTTTTTACCCTATGAAAGGAACTTTATCTTAGCTCTTGAACTCAGAACTTCAGGACTTGGATAACCTAAGATAAAAATACATTAGTTTAACGTCTACCAATATTATCTCCATTATAGCCTTAGAACCACCTACCAAGGATTGCTGCTGGCACCACATCTCAGAAAGCTCCAACAGAGGAGAAAGAACCAAACATAGACATTTCCAAAGAGAACCTAGATGATTTATTAAAGATCAGGGCTACAGAGAAGAAGAAATTATAGTTTTCATGCAGTGGGGGCCCTGTGCTCTTTTTGCTCTGTATCTTGGTCCCACCTGTAGAAAGAAGGTTAAACCCATGTTTTTCCCTGAAATTGAGATTCATTCTACTTAAAGTCAGGTGACCAGAAAAAAGAAATTATCATGTTCTTAACATTACAAGGAAACCAGGACCATTGGGCTGAATAGTGTAAAACTGTGCAGTACAATATGGTAGCTGCCAGATACATGTGGTTATTTAAATTTGTGTGTGTGTGTGTGTGAGGAAGATTGGCCCTGAGCTAACATCTGTGCCACTCTTCCTCTACTTTGTATGTGGGACACTGCCACAGCATGGCTTGATGTGTGGTGTGTAGGTCAGTGCCTGGGATCCAAACCTGTGAACCCCAGGCTGCCAAAGTGAAGTGCATGAACTTAACCACTATGCCACGGGACTGGCCCCTAAATTTTAATTTTAGTAAACTAAAATTAAATAAATGTCAAAATCAGTTTCTCAATTGCACTAGCCACATTTCATATTCTCAGCAACCATGTGTAGCTAGTGGCTACCATATTGGGCAGCACAGATAAAGAATATTTCCATAATTGTGGAAAGTTCTTTTGGACAGCACTTAAAGAATTTGTTGGCGCATGGTGAGATCAATGTCTACATTGATTGCAGCTCTGATTATCTGAGTTCATATTGAGTCTTGAATCCCCTTCACTGATGATCAGATTTCCCAACAAAGAATTTCCAACAACCATGTAGAAATCCCTCACTCCCTTGGGTACCAAAAATCTTAGGAGATTCACAGTACTTGAAGAACAATTTCTGCCCATAAAGAAGACTAGGAATCAAATAATATATCCTTTTATCTATAGTGTAAAGTGGTCTTTCAGGCATAAAATCTTGTCGCCACGTTATTGTTTATGAAGAAGAGAAAACTGGTATTAATTTGGTTAAGGCCCCACATGTGTCTATTTGACAATAGGGAGAGATTTAACAGTGCAAATCATTCCTTTTTCTTTAAATAGTTTCATTTTCAAAGTCTCTTCATAGTTACCAGACAACTGAGTTTGATTCCCAGTAGACCTCTAGCTTTCGAGTCTTGTACTATAAATTCTTCCAGTTCAGCCGTCTCATAATCAATTCCATCCAGAGAAGCTCATCTCGGCCAACTGGGATCCTCCAGGAAGAACAGACTAAGTAAACTCAATACTCTAGTGCCTCAGGAAGTTACAAAAGTCAGTGCTTGTATATCTCTTGTTTACAGAAAATATAAAGTCCTACCACAAACTTTAGGTTTTCTTGGTTGGATCAGCCAACGCACCTCCCTGCCTGCCTTCTTTCCTCCCAGAAATGTTTGTTATAACTTTCTGTGGAGATGATACATTATTAATTAATTACGTCTTAGTGTGAATGTCATCAGCCATTACCTTTTCCAAATATATTAGTAGTATAATTATTACCTCTCATTGTGGAATGAAAGTGTAGCTCATGCATTAACGGACTTTCAAGGGGCCAGTCCAGTGGTGCAGTGGGGTGCAGTGGTTAAGTTCACGTGCTCCACTTCGGTGGCCCACGGTTTGCTGGTTCAGATCATGGGCACAGACCTATGCACCCTTTATCAAGACACGCTGTGGCAGCATCATCCCACATACAAAATAGAGGAAGATGGGCACAGATGTTAGCTCAGGGCCAATCTTCCTCAGCAAAAAGAGGAGCATTGGTGGTGGATGTTAGCTCAAGGCCAATCTTCCTAAAAAATAAAAAAATAAAAATAAAAATAAAGAACTTTCAAGTCAAAGGAAATATAGTGGTTCATTTTTCTCCTGTTTTCTTCTAGAAGTTTTATAGTATTAGTTGTTACATTTTCCTCCTTGATTTCTTCTTAACAGTAAGGGAATTCCTTCTAACATTTCCTTATTTAATATGATATCTTTAATGCATTGAAAGAAGATATCCTTCCTAATATAAAGGACTTTCTCTCTTACTCCCTATTTGCCTAATGGACATCTTCGAATCCTCATCTTCCTTGATGTCTCAGCTGCTTTTAATAGGAGACTGTTCCCTCCTGCTTCTCCTTCTAACTCCCTGGCTTCTTATTCTCTTTTACCTGTCCCTCCTCTTTTCCTGACTTCTGTCTATTTTCTGAGCTCATTTTTTCTTGTCTTTCTCAACACTATAATTTCTTCTATTCTCATGGTCTTGAGAGAAATGCGGCTGCTTTAGAGTAATAAGTTATCATGGATAACATGATTCATTCTGTTCTAAAATCAGGCTTCCTATTACTTGAACATTGAGGTCTGGCAAAGAATAAGTTTGTAAGCCAGTAACACAACTACCCAGCCAGCTTCAAGCACTGATGACAAATGCAGTAAAAGAATAGCCACCAGACATCCTTCTTGTAGTAGACTTGGGCCTAACTCTGGGGTATGCACAATACTGAAACTCTTCACACGGTCATATCCCCAAAGAGAGAGCCTTGTAAGGGTGTAAGCTATGCATGCCCATTTTCGTATTCTAATTTCATCAACCAAAAAAAAACATCTTTCATTCCTTGTAAAGAAATGAGGAAGGGAAACTGGGGATGGATCCAAGTTATTTTCGCAATATTGTTCTCTCTTGGGGAATGGAACAGAAGTTAAACTATGGAAATATGTGGAAAGGGGACCAGGACTCCTATTTCAAACACTTCTGTGTACGTTACTTCCAAGTACATAGCTCTAGCACAGACCTATCCTTAATTTTTCATATGTCACACTGTCTATCTGACTTTTCCACTGAGATGTATCATTGTCAGTTCATAGTTAGCATGTGTAACTTTTTAGCATGTGTACTTCTACTAGACTAACCCATCCCAGTAATGTCATCCCCACCTACCCAACTGCTCCAGCCAATAATCTAGGACTCTTCTTTTATCTTTGTCTTTCTATCTTATTGGTTCTATGTCCAAAACATGTATTAGTCCCATCTGTTCATCTGTGTTCCTACTGCCACCAACCTCCTCAAAGCAATTATTATCTATCATCTGGACTATTGCAGTATCTTTCTAATGTCTTCCCTGCCTCTGCTCTTACCTTCCTCCAATCCATGACCCACACGGTAGCCACAGAGAATTTCCTTTTAATCCTTTTTTTAAAAAATTATTTTGTTGATGTCACATTGGTTTATAACATTGTGTAAATTTCAAGTGTACATCATTATATTTCAGCTTCTGTATAAACTGCATCATGTTCACCACCAAAAGTCTAGTTTCCATCCATCACCATCCATATGTGCCCTTTTACCCTTTTCACCCTCCCCCGAATTCCCTTCCCCTCTGGTAACCACCAATCTATTTTCCTTATCTATGTGTTTGTGTATTTGTTTATCTTCCACATATGAGTGAAATCACACGGTATTTGTTTTTCTCTGCCTGACTTATTTCACTTAACCTAATACACTCAAGGTCCATCTGTGTTGTCACAAATGGCATCATTTCATCTTTTTTATGGCAAAGTAGTATTCCATTGTATATATATAGCACATCTTCTTTATCGATTGATCCGGTGATGGGCACTTAGGTTGAAATTTTTAATAATGTAAATCAGATTTGAATGCGCCCCTGCTTAAAAACCTTCCATGGCTTTGCATTTTCCTTAAGATAAATGCATACTTCTCTCATTACTCTCTATCTCAGTAGCTTGTCTGTTTCCTTTTTAACCCTGTATGCAGGTTAAGTTATTATTTTTTTTTAAATAAGTGTCTTTATTATATGTTCTCCCCCTCCTCTACTGTCATGTCAGCTCTGTGAAGGCAGAAGCCATCTTCCACCTGTTTCATCACTGTGTCCCCAGAATTGGAAACTTCTGTGAATGAATGTCAGGCTGTGGGAATTTATTTGAATATATTATTTTATTTGATGCTCACAGCATCCTGATAAGGTTGTTAATATTTCCAGTGTGGATATGAGGGAAAAAATACCCTGAGTCTTAGCATGGCTAAATAACTTGCCCAAGTTTGACATAGCTCTTAAGTGACAAATGTGGTCTTTGAACCCACATTTGTGCGGCCCCAAAGCTTGAGTGCCTCACCACTTGCTAGTTTGTAATCTGCACATATACACTGGGAACAAAGCTAAATATCTGCCTAACCCTTTTTTCGAAAGGAATTTTCCCAACAAAGAGCTGAGCTCAAAAAAAAAAGGAAAAGAAAAAGAATAATTTTTCTTCCTACAGGGAATATTCAAGTCCAATAATTAAATGTTAGGGGGCTTTTTTTTGCCTATGAGAGTTGTTCATTTGGCATTTTAAAGAAACAGCCAGAAGTCCAGTTTAATACAGTAGGATATTGCTACAATATGCAGGAATGAGTTCACCATCAGAATTTCAGCACCTAATCCATTCCTTGATTCATAATTAAACAATCCAGAGGTTTGGGGGGCACTTACTGTGTGTCAATCAATGCAGCCTTGTGTTCTAAGAGTTACAAAGACACAGTCTGTGCTGTCAAGGAGTTTAAAATCGAATGGGAAAGACAGCCGTGTAAATAACTAAATGAAATACAAGTCAGAATAAAATAAGAACTAAAGCAGAGGAAGAAGCTAAGCGTCTTTTTGACACACAATTTGTATTTTCAGTACTGAGTACACTCATGCATAAAATATCTGATAAGCTTGACAATTTTTGTACAGTCATTTTGTTTTACTAAGTCAAATGCATAACACCTTAAATTTGTATTTGCCATGTGTCTATATGTATATGAGACTGAGACAGTGTGGCACGGTGTTGAAGAGAGAGGCTTGTAATGGCACCGACCAGCGTTCCCTTGTCTACAGTGTCTACCAGCTATGTCTCCTTGGGCAAGTTCATTAACTCTCTAAACCTTTCTTTCCTCATTGGTAAAAGAGGATAATCAGAGCGTCTAACTCCCAGGGTTTGGGTGAAGATTAAATGAGACAGTGCCTATAAAATCCTCAGGGTTTCTGGCACCTGGTAAGTTCTCATGGCATTAGCTATTATTATCATGATGGTAATGTAGATTGAAAGCGCTATTGCGTTCTTTATAAAATACAGAAATGTGCATCGTGTGTTTTTTTTTAAAAAAGCACCTGACGAAAAAAATCACATACCGTTAAGCTCTAGTTCTTGCTTTGCTGCTTTCTACTCAGGTGACTTTAGCAACGTTAACTCTTTGTTCCAAACAGAGATATTTTCGTGCTAAATGCCACTCCCCTTCACATTACAAGGCGGTTGTGGGAAGGCCGTGAAGGGAGAAACTGTTCCACAGACAGACACACAGAAAATTGTTTGAGAAGCTACTTTTCCACAGATAAACAAAAAGCTGATTAATTATGTGTTTCTAAATTTGTTTATAAATGGTTAGAGGTTCTGAGAAGTATATATTTTCAGTGTATATGATTGCTTTATTCTCATAAAAGTTCAGATGGCCTTCATAAATTTCATGATTGAAATAGGTCAAAGACCCAGCCATGTACTCCCAAGGTGATCTGAATTTCTCCAAGAGTTTTAACAACTAGGCAGTGATGTCTCCCAAATGGAAATCTCAAGTTCCCCCTCATTTTACAAACAACTCCTCTATTATAAAAACTTCAAATGCCCCATGTCCAAAGCAGACACTCAACTGTTTTGCTACACGAGTCAGTTCTCAGCCCTCTGCTACCACATTAGACAATGGTTCTTAATCAGGAGTGAATTTACCTGCCAGGAGACATTTGACAATGTCTGGAGATATTTTTGGTTGTCACAACTGGGGGGCAGTGTATGCTACTGGCATCTAGTGGGTAGAGGCCTGGGATGCTGTTAACAATCCTGTGATGCACAGGACAGCACCCCTACCCCTACCCTCAAGACAGAATTATTTGGCCCAAAATGTCAATAGTGCCATGGTGGAGAAACTCTGATATTTAGGAGATTTCCACCTGGTAGCCCAAACCAGAAACCTAGGAGGATCCTTGATTCCTCTTCCAATCACACAATATATAGACTGTATATAGATCAATCCAGCAAGAAAAAATTTTCCACCTACCCATCCTTTCTTTTCCATTACCATGTCAAGCCAAAATAACTTTTGCCTCAAACTTCTACAGTTTCCTCTGAATGGGTCTTCATAACTTGCTCTTTCTAATCTACTTCTTTTTTTGTTTTCAGAATTACTTTCCTAAAATGAAAGGTTGTGAATATATCTATTCTACTTGTAGTATTTTAGGATTAAACTAAAACTGCTAAGGAAAGACTATAGAAGGCCCTTCAACATTAGAGACCACTAGTCCATTTCTCCAGGACCAGCTCTTGCCAAAACTCTATTTGTACTTTAGGCTCCAGGCATGTTGAAAGGCCTGCCATGCTTGAGAGCTCTCCCTCTCTCCCCATCCTTTGCTTTCTCAAGCCTTTGTGCCTCTGGCACCCTGGGCCCTCTTATTGAAATGCCCTTCCAGCAACTCCCATTCATCCTTTTAAGCCCTTGCTTAGACATTGCCTGCTTGGGAAGCTCTCTCTGACCCTTGTGTTTAGATTAAATACACTTTCTTTAAATTCCTCTATAATACTATTTATCAAAATGTATTGGTGTCCCAGATTGTGAGCTGCTTGAAGGCAGGGCTGTATTTTATATCTTAGTGTCCCCAGTACCTAGCAGAGTCTGGAATATGGTAATTATACTTAACCTTGTTGAAAGAATACAGTCAAACTAAAATTTATAGAATATTATTTGATAGATTGAAAAAAGCCATGGCTATATCAGAGTGTCAGCAGAAACAGGTAGAATACGTGGATTGAATAATTTGAAGATCATGTAATAAAGGAGCTCTTTACATAAGGGTAGGAACCACAAGAGAAAGTGCAGTGAACTGGGGCTAGTAACGTCAGAGAGGTGTTGCCACCATGATCTGAATGAGCAAAGAGGTGAGAGCCATTCTTGGAACCTGGGCAGGGGGGTGGAAAAGAGAGAGAGGCAGAGAGAATGAGAGAGAGGGTCAGCTTCTAGATAGTAGCTGTCAGATCTCCTGCAGGGGCTCCCTTTGGCCGAACCCAACCCAAAAAGCCAGAAAGAAATGGAGCATGTCAATGTAGTCCACACAGATCAGGCTCCAAGGACCAAAATCAGGATGGAAAAGGGTGGAAAGTAGATCAGGATAGGGTGAATGGAAAATATCCAGCACCATGATATTGTGAAAATGAGCATGGGCTTTGAAGTCTGACAAACCTTAGTTTCAAATCCAAGTGTTTGTATTCTCTAGTTGTGTGACCATGGGTAAGACGCTTTACACATCTGGATCCTAGTAGTAATTATAACATCTTTTCAAGGTTACAATTACGATTAAATGAGATAGTCTCTATACATGCTTTATAGATTGTCTAGCATAGAGTAGGGCTAACAAGATCAAGATTTCAGGTATATTAAAAATAAAAGTTAGGTTCTCTCTAAACTAAGTGAAAAAAAAAAGATCTTGTGCTTAATCCTTGTCAGTCCTCTCAAGTCCTCTCACAGATGGTGGAACCACAGCAAAACTAGTCCTACTAGTGGAAACATTTCCCAAATCATCCTGAGTCAGTATTATCCTCACAAGCTTTTGTGTATATGTACATAGAAAATGAATCCGGAAAGCTCAAAACTGCCTGCATCTGTACCTTTACTGACTGTTTGTTATTTTACAGTAATGCGAGATTTGCTTGAGATGTATTTACATTTTCCTCATATAGACTGTATCTGCTTTCAGAAGTCGTCCAGTTTAAATAGCAGGAATTAATCCATTGAAGATACACAATTTCGTTGAAACATCTGTTTGATATTCTGTGCAACCAACTTCTTCTATTCTCCATACAAAAAGAACACAATCTTACTTATAATAAACATTTTTTTTTGTAACGGCAATCATGCAGCTGCGGAAAACATAGTTTATCATTAGATAATCACATCCTTGGGGATTGCATGCACCCGACTGTGTCTTATGCTTTCTGTGCTGGAAATTTAATTTTCTCATAAATGTCAGAACCGTTGCCTTGCCACATATTGCTTAATTAATAATTAAACCATAATTCCATCGTCGTAAACTATATTTAAATCTATATGCTATATGTACGTACATAATGTAAGCAGGACTAAACATAGATAACAGAGCCTTTTGTATCTCAGCTAAGCACATTTACATTTCAGACCCTAGTATTAACTTGTACTGGTTGTTACATTTACTCCATCAGTGAAAACATCAGCTCGTAAAAATGATTTAATTGAAGAAGCATAGCCAAATTCTTAATGTTTTCCCCCTGCTCTATATCATCAGTCCAGATTTTTAAGAAATTAGGCTAAGGGTAAGAATGAATGTGAGTAGTAAGTAAAAGCTAACTATCACTTTTTTTTATTTGAGGAAGATTAGCCCTGAGCTAACATCTGCTGACAATCCTCCTCTTTTTGCTGAGGAAGACTGGCCCTGAGCTAACATCCGTGCCCATCTTCCTCTACTTTATATGTGGAACGCCTGCCACAGCATGGCTTGCCAGGTGGTGCCATGTCTGCACCCGAGATCTGAACCGGCGAACCTCGGGCCACTGAAGCGAAACATGTGCACTTAACCGCTGCACCACCGGGCTGGCCCCCTAACTATCACTTTTGAGATTGGGCCTGAATCCTAATTATGATTACTTACAGACTAAAACTATTTTGGTCGTTTAGAAAAGATTGGCCATTTGTGTTGTTATAGCGGCAAGAGATATGTATTTTCCCCCTGTATGTAAAGTGGAAAATATCTTTCACTGCTGTGGTCATGTTGCCGATTGCATGAAGATCTGTGACGACCTATTGTATCACATGTAATTTAAGTCAGTTTTTGAGCAAGATGGCTCTTGAGCATGTGCCTCCAGGATGAATTCCTGGTACTAGGAGGCAGTAGTGCTGGGAGTTCTGAGCTGATGAGCGGGTTTAGAGACGGACTGCTAAGGGTGCTTCACGCTGGGATTAATTTTAGTTGGTGTGAAACCAAGTGGTAAATTACAATGAAGTTACTTTTCTTAACTATTCAGTACTTCTCTCTTTCACATGTCGTATTGCATCTCTTGTCACATCTGGGACAAATATACTAGTCCCAGGAGAAGGATGAGAAGCACATAGCGCAGAGCCACTCCCAGATGATACCAACTTAAATCAATTGCATTTCCAGCTGACAGTG
The DNA here is from genome assembly GCF_021613505.1 of Equus quagga. Lineage (NCBI taxonomy): Eukaryota > Metazoa > Chordata > Mammalia > Perissodactyla > Equidae > Equus > Equus quagga. The sequence goes on along the minus strand of NC_060276.1, from coordinate 102,677,330 downwards.
GACACGAGTGAGCCCAGCCTTGCTCAGCCTAAATCGGCTGACAGCCGGCTAAATAAATGTCTCTTGTTGTATGCCACTGAGACTTTATGGTTGTCTGTTTTGCAGCATGACTGTGACCATAATTAACTGTCCCTTGCCTTTTCGATCCTCGTCTCCCCTACTGACATTGGTGTAGTTTCATTGGCATATAAGACCCTACACAACTTTTCGCCAATGGAATATATAAGCTCTGTGAGGACAGGGGTTATATTTTGCTCATGGATATTTCCATGGGGGCCTCAGCAGTGCCCAATACAATTGTAGGAGCTCAATAAATACTTGTTGATTGAATGAATGAAAGTAACAGGTCATTCCTTTAGTAAATGGCTGAGATGGAATTTAAATCCTGTTTGATCTAACTTGAGTGACATTCCATTTTTTCATCACTCACCCAATGTTCAACTTTTGTGTATTGAACACTTTTGGTTCTTTCCCTTATGACTTGTTTGTCTCCTTCTTTCTTCTGTGCTTTGATAAATTTTACCAGGGAAAGAATAGATTGGTGGTCGTGGTGATGATAGGGCAAAAATGAATCTACAAGGTAAGGCAGGGCCTGAAGAAGCTATGTAGAGGAGCTGGTCTTTCTTCTTTGATAGTGAGTTTTATTTGTATGTAACTAAAAAAATTTCCATTATACAACCCGAAAGCAGTGTTTTCTAAGCTTGTGACAGAATGTATCACAGCATTCCACCACAAAATATGTGGTCCACTTATCTTTCAATATTTCCTTTCATTCTGTTGATACCAGAAATAGAGACCCACTCCTTTTGTAATAAGCCTTCATGTTTTGGAGGTCATTATTAAAACACCTCCTGCTTTTCTTTAGGTTTAAATAATGTCAAATCATTTAACCTTTATTCCTTAATCGTATTTCTGAATCTTTAATCATTTTCACTACTTTGCTGTAAGTCCTCTTCAAATTCTTCACATATTAAAAGTTGATGGGTCTCTATTGATATTCTTCAATAGGGGGTTTTTCTATTTTAGTGTGGAATATATAAGCACAGACATGATTAATTACACAGACTCTTCTGAACCAAATGCTTAACCAGAATACAGATACATTCCTAGTGTAAATACTAGTATAATGCTGCTGTATGTCTTAGTGTCATTTTTGACTTTTATTTTTTATAATATTATTCAGTCAACTTTAGATCACTTAAAAAAAAACATCTCCTTTATGTACATACTATACTCTAAAACTTTAAAACAGTTATAAATAGCTTGCCAGGGCCTTATGATCTGTGTATCATCGTAGTGTTTAGATTTAGAGCACTAAGCTTTTAATACATGAGTGAAATGATTATTGCAATATTTCAAGGATATTGCAAAAAAAAAACTTTGGGCCCCACCAAAAAAGAAAGTAATTTCATGATATTTGCATTGCTTCTACATATATTACCAAACTGCTTCCTTTCCACTAGGCTAAGAGACACTATGATCTGGAAACAGAATTCTCAGAGATTCTGTATAAATATAAATCCCTCCCCGCCCAAATAACATAGAGACAATGTAGTCGGGAATTTGTTCATACTTACTTTCTGATCTTATGTTTTTAAGAAGTAAAGAGATAATGTGCATCACTGGTATAAAGGCCACTTATAGCATAATCTCTTTTATATAAATTTAACCAATAAAAAAAGTCTTGGATTATCCTTAAAATGCAGGATTAAAGATGTTCTTGATGAACCTGGATTAGCTATTAATACTTGCAAATTTGTCTGATGGGGAGAATATAACTTGGCTGAATTGTCCATTTTGACATCCACATTCTGTTGAATAGAAAAGAACTAAGAACTATTATGCTTTTTGGGTTAGGGAAGAGACATTTTTCCCTAAATCCCTCTTTGGCTTTGAAGAGAGATTTTCTGAGAAAGATGCTTTCACTTTGTTTCCAGGAGAATTATTTTATGACCTGATTTTCTGTAAATAAAATTGTCATAAGTGAAGTCAATTTACTTAGAGAACACTTGATCCTGTGTTGAAATTCCTTCTTCCTTAAATATCAATGAATTGCCATCAGGTTCATCCAGGAAAACTTTGATTAGCCAAAGCCCAGCTGATCATATCCACTTTTTGGAATGAATATATGTATTATGGAAATTGGTTTTATGGAACAAGGCAGAGACAGTATATTTTGTTGGTTTTGGAAGACAGGGCTTTTTATTATTGTTTCAAAAGAGAAACTTCCAAGACATGGACTAGATCCAATGCAATCTTCAATCTACTTCAACCTTGAAATTTTAGTTTATTTTTAAATTAAAAATTATCAAACATGCCAGGATCTTTTATCACCAAAGGATACATGAAAAGTATATTTAAGCGAAAGAAGATAATTTTTCTGGTCAATATTAGATATTTACAGCAATGCTGTTTAACGGAAACTTCTGTGAAGACAGAAATGTCCTGTATCTATGCTGTGTAATATGGCGGCCTCTAGCCACATGTGGCTGTTAAGCACTTGATATTAGCTAGTGCAACTGAGCAATTGAATTTATAATTTTAATTTGTAATTTTATTAAATTTTAATTTAAATATAAATAGCCACATGGATCTAGTGGCTACCATAATGGCCAGTGGAGAATTTGAACACTGACTGATTGGGAACAACCAGTCCCCTAAGCATGTCAGTGAATAACCTTGACCAGACTTTCTTATTCAAAACTCTTATTCAGAACTTTCCTGGTGAAAGATTTTTATCGTCATTAGAGTCTTGCTGTTGATATGAGCAACCTTATGGGGCATGTGATCAGTGCCGAAGAGAGTCTCAGAGAATCCAGGAAAATAATGAGACAAAGAAAGACAGGTTAACTGGGCTTTAGACCCACCTTCAAATTGTGGAAGATGCGCATTTAGCTACAAGTGATATTTTAATCTTAGAGGCTACCAAGCTGTGTGGGATTCTACAAAGACATATTTTACCACCCCAGGTTCTCTGAGGAGAGTGGGTTTTTAACCCGAGGGATGGTGAGATACCAAGGGCTGCTCTTGGCATTTCATTTTCATAGGTTTTGCGGGGCCCAGTGGGAAAAGAAAGCAAATGAAGCCTGCTTTTGTCAAGTTCCTTGTTTTCCAAGTTTGGACCTTGCCAGAGGAGGCAGTTGCACCCCCTTGGCAACAGAGAGAGGGCACTTTTAGGCAGGTGTCCTTACTTGGGGCTCATGGAACAAATCTGTTCTGGCTCTCCATTGCTACATAACAAACCACCCCAAACTTAGTGGCATAAATCAACAATAAGCATTTATTTGCCTCCAAGTCTGCAATTTGGGCAGGGCTCAGTGGCGACAACTCATCTCAGCTCTACGTGATATAAACTGGGGTAGCCAGAAGTCTGGGGATGACTTAAAAGTTTGGGAGTCCACGGGCTGGCCCCGTGGCCGAGTGGTTCAGTTCACATGCTCCACTTCAGCGGCCCAGGGTTACACTGGTTCGGATCCTGGGTGCAGACATGGCACCACTCATCAAGCCATGCTGAAGCAGAGTCCCACATAGCACAAACTGAAGGACCTACAACTAGAATATACAACTATGTACTGGAGGGCTTTGGGGAGAAGAAAGAAGAAAAACAAAAAGAAGAAGATTGAAAACAGATGTTAGCTCAGGTGCCAATCTTTAAAAAAAAAAAGTTTGGGAGTCTGAAAGCATATGAAGGGTCATTTTTCATGTTTGGTGATTGATGCTGGCAGTTGGCCAGGTCACCTCCATGTGGCTGCTTCGCTTTCTCATAGCATGGCAGCTGGTTTCCAAAGCAAGCCAAGGAGTCCAGGCAGAAGCTGTATTGCCTTTTGTGACCTAGCCTTGCAAGTTAAATAGCACTGCTTTTATGGACAGTCCCATCCAGATCCAAAGTCAGGGAACACAGATCCTACCTCTTTATGAGATATGGATGGACACTTTTGGGACAACTTGTATTTGTAGGCCATTTTTATTTCCTTTTTTCTGCTGATAGCATCCATAACTTAACATGATTCTAAAACTAATTTAGAGATATAAACAATTTTAATGACCCAAGAGGGAAATGTAGACTTCTTTATTACCCACCCTATGGTACTATCTTGGAAGTGAACAAATAGTATGATATATGACACTGCTTGATGTTACATAGATCAGTGTTTCTCAGGCTTTAATGTACATGCACATCACCTGAGGATCTTGTTAAAAATGCGGATTCTGAGTCAATAGGTCTGAGTGGGAAGCAGGTCTGGAGTTGCTCCTGAGATTGCGTATTTCTAAAAAAGTTTCCAGGTGATGCTGATTCTGCTGGTCTGTGTAGGCCACACTTTGAGCAGCAAGAACATTATGTGTTTTCCCCTACTGCAACTTTGGAGCTTTCTACTGCTACATGTATCATAAATTATATCAAAATTATTAAAAATAATAGTTTTAATTACTAATGATTGCACAATCAAGTGATATAACATGAGCAACGTGCAAGCACATAGTAGCTACAAGTAATTCATTTATAATTCCTTAATTCCTTGTAATTCCATATATTCTCCTGGAGTGGCACACCACCAAGGTCAGTCCTGGATTCTGGGCAGTCACAGACAGGCTTGGCTGTATACTGCACAACTACAGGGCCTGTCATTTGCATAGACCAGGGTATGAGCATTGACTCCTGGAGCTGTGAAATACGGTGGCCCTGAATGTTCTCAAAAGACAAATTAAGAAGAAGCAATATTATTTAGAAAAGTCATCCTAACTTTCTCTACTGTTGCTCATTCTATTTTGTTTTGTTTTGAATCGTCAGTACTGATTTGGGTCTTAGTCTTGTTAATTCATTGACGTCTAACTTCTAGCATTGGGTGAGACTGTCTGAAACCCAATTCCCCCCCCCTTTCCAGTTTTTATCCTTTTATCAAAGATAGTGGGTACCTAAATATTGTTTGTATAAGCAATAGCAAACATATAGAGGGGCTTTATTTCAATCACTACTCTAGGCCACTCAAGTGACTCAGGTTGAGGCAGTCTGTAGCTTTGTTGATGCTACTGTAGGCTGCATGATCTTTGCTATAGTCTTGAGTTAATTTCACATTTTCCTTTCAGAAGTGACCCGTCATATATAGACAGAATACTCTCCATTTTTAAAATTAGATAATGTGCTATGGAAACAACAATAACAGATTTCTTGAAATAATTAATTTTGATTCAGAAACTGTGAGGTCTACCAGGTGCTATGGTCCCTGAAGGGCATGGCTAACTAATGACAGCATTGATTTTTCTGGCGCAGCTGCCTCACTAGTATAACTGAAATGATTTTAGCCAAAGTATAACCCATTTATAATTTACAATTGCACCGAAGATGTGCATGTGACTTTTTCTTTCATACTGAACTTTAGTTCACAAACCCCCATTTCTACCAACTTTCTGATCAAAAGTAACTTAATTACTTCCAGATTTAAATGTGGTTAACTCAGGATTTAAACTCAATTAAATTAATGTTTTCCATTTTCCTATTCTTCTCCCATATGCCCAGGGATATTCTAAGCTCTTGGAGAATTTACACAGAATTCACACATTTTCCTGGTTGTACTAGTTAGCTATTGCTGTGAAATAAGCCACCCAGAACTCAGTGGCTTATACAACAAACATGCATTATTGTGCACAAGTCATCAGCTAGGTGTTTCTTACAGCCTCAGGTGGGTTCATTTAGGTATCTGCAGCCCTGCTGATCTGGCTGGAGCTCACTGACATGTCTGGTGTTCATCCATCAATAGTCTGGTCTAGGATGACTTTTGCTGGGATACCCGGGTGCTCCTGCAAGTGGCCTTTCATCCTCCAGTAGGGTAGCCCAGACCTGTTCAGGTAGTAGTGGCAGAGTTCCAAAAGAATATGTAGAAGAGCACATAGCCTCTTGAGGCCCAGGCTCAGAACTCACACACCTCTGCTCTACCTCATTCTATTGGCCAAAGAAAGTCACCAGACCAGTTTTAAGAGTTGGGGAAATAGATTCCACTTCTTGATGGGAGTTGCTACAAAGTCACATTGCAAAGAGTGTAAATAGTGGGGGGGGGGGGGGGGGGAAGTATTGTAACCGTTTTTACAATCAATCTACTACACTGGCATTGGGAGAGAAGCCTCAGGTTTGTTTGAAAACTGAATATCGAGCTCTTTGCTTAGATCCACAATTGGGGTCTCAGTTTCCTTCAATGGCCTTTGATCAGGATGGCTACCTACTCTGTGTTCTCCATATCCTGACACCAGATTCCTTTTGGGTGTCCATTCTATTTCTTGGCCAATTTTGAGCTACTCCTTCAATATATTTCCCTTCACAATGATAACCACATAACTCACTAAAGATTTTACTGAGTTATCTCATTTTTTGTCTCTCTACCAATTAGAATGTAATCTCTTTGAGAGAGGCATTTTTTGCCTTTTTTAATTATCGCTATATCTCCAGCACCCAGACCAGTGCCTGGAACATGATAAGCCCCCAGAGAAGTCAGTTGAATAAAGAAATGATCAAATGGGAGGACTCAGAGAGTTCTCCTCATGTCCATCTCCCTCATTTTTTGATTCTCTACTACTTAAGTCTCATCCCTCTAAATATTAATAGATTAATTATAATTAATTATAATCTGCCTCACAAGTCTTTGTAATAAAAAAGCAAACAAAAAAATTTGTCTTTCTCTCAAGTTCCTGGCTCTTGAGATTGAAAACCATTGCTTTCAGAAATATTGTCTCTGCTATTTGTTTTCATTTTTATTTCTTTCAAAAGCTCAATTAACTTTGACTGTATTCATTCTCCCCTTGAGGATATTGAATGGTGGAGAGAAAAATAATGGGCTTGACGAAACTTATACAGAACAAAACCCCCTCAATTAATATCTCAAAATATTATCCTGCTTTACAAGTTAAAACTTTGCCATTTCCAGACACTTCCAATTATAATGATTACTCAGAAGACTGAAAGTTTAGCTGAGCCGTGCAATTTTATTGAATTAACGTCAGTTTTCAGTATTTAAGGCAAAAATATTACATCTAAACTAGTTTGCAATGGATGCAATTGCACTGAGTGTCAAGATTACACACTTGTATTGTCACTGTTTTTGTACTATCTTTGTAAAGCTTCATTAAAACTAATGGAAGGAAACGCTAGTCTGAATTACTGGGTAAATATCAATAACTATATTAAAATAAGCTACAAGTACACTGGAAAAATAGTTTAAATTACCTACATACCATGTTTCCAAAAATCTAGTCCCAGAATTATTGTCATCGTCTAGGTTGCTCTTCCTACTTTAATTTTGTTTCTCTTTTTACTTTCTTTGTTTTTGCTAAGGAAGATTCACCCTGAGCTAATATTTGTGCCAGTCTTCCTCTATTTTTTTTTTTAAAGATTTTATTTTTTCCTTTTTCTCCCCAAAGCCCCCTGGTACATAGTTGTATATTCTTTGTTGTGGGTCCTTCTAGTTGTGGTATGTGGGACGCTGCCTCAGCGTGGTTTGATGAGCAGTGCCATGTCCGCGCCCGGGATTTGAACCAACGAAACACTGGGCCGCCTGCAGCGGAGTGCACAAACTTAACCACTCGGCCACGGGGCCAGCCCCTGTCTTCCTCTATTTTTGTATTTGGGTTTCCACCACAGCATGGCCACTAATGAGTGGTGTAGGTCCACACCCAGGAACCAAACCTGGGCCACTGAAGCAGAACACGCCGAACTTAACCACAAGGCCACCAGGACTAGCCCTTAGTTTTCATTTCTGATCTGTTTTGAAGGGTGTCGGATTAACGCTCTTCAGTTTAACATAATATCAGTCCACTGATAAAAACTATAAGTATCTCAACTATTACCTGTTAGATATAACCCAAATTTCTTCAATCGGTGTTCAAGATTTGCTACAGAATGGTCAAAATACCTTTTCTTACTTTATATTCTGTGTTGACCACCTCTCTTTTTGGTGACAAGGTTACCAAAAGCTGCCTGTCATGAAACTCAGTCTGTGATGTGGATGTGAAGTGGGCCATTGTTAGATAATACTGTATTGAACCTAGCAAAAGATGTCACACAAGCGTATAGCAGACTCAAGAGTCAGACTGTATATTAAAGCCAGTCAAAACTGATCCAAAAGGAGAGGTATGCATATTATGGCGGTCATATAATAATCCAGACCAATGCATATGGATAGGTTCTCTCTTTAGTGCCTCAGGCTCACAACTGCTCACCCCTTCCAAGTATGGCACCAGTCATCTTACTCACTCTGGATCATTGCACGAGCCTGGTAAGCTGCTGGTTCTCATTATTTTCAGAAGCATTCTTAATTATTCTAAAAAGGAAGGAAACTGACATTTATTGAGAACTTACTGTATGCCCGTTTTAACCTCACAGATTTGCCGGAAACTATGCCCATTATGCCTCATGTTAGCAGTAGTTAGTTAGTAGTAGGTGGCCTGTTCTTTTTTTCTCTTGCTCGTTTTTCCTCTTTTGGATGCTATCAGCACAGATAAGCTATTGATCGTAGATAAATGTTACTTAAGATCTAGACTGTGGAATACCAGTTTAAGTTCTGAATTATGATAAGCTTCCAAATCTTAGAAGATTTATGTAAATTGTTCATGGGAGTGTTTAGGTTTGTATGTATAAACCTGATCAAGGAAAACTTTGACTTTTCACTTTTTGAGAGTGAGGGAAAAAGCTTTAGTTAGCTATATTAATCTACTTTTTTTTCTCTTTTTCAATCTTTATGCATGTTTTGTATTTATGGATGGACGCAAACAGTTAACTTCCAGATTATGTCAAGAGATTAGCATCTTCTTTGTAGAAGATTTTGGTTGCTGTTTCTGTTTCTGGCAAGATGCAGTGGGAATGGCAGAAAAATGCAAGAATGATGGGGTAAATAATTTTAGTTGTTAGGCACATATAAACAATAGGAAGGGTGATACTTATAAAATTGAAATCTCTACACTCAAAGATGATATAGAGCAGTAAAAGCTGAGGGAAGACAGTATATGAGGGAATTATGGACAAAGACGTATCTCCCTGTATATCATTTGAAGCAAGGAAGAAGAATCATGCAGAGAATATAATGTTGTTAGAGCTATAATGTGTACTCTTTCAGAAAAGGAAAACTGATTTGTGACATAGCTCCTGAAACTAAAGTTTTATTTTTAAAGAGCTCACATTTTTGAAACTGAGCTTCTGTAAGAATTTTGGCCACTTAGGGACAGAAATTGCATATTTCCACTAATTAATCATCAGACATCCACTGAGTATTTCCTACATATAAGGTGTTATGGTAGATACTGGCCCTAAGTATGGTGGAAAGCGCTCCTGCTCTTGAGGAGTTTACAGTCTTCAGGAGAGGATCACTGGAAGAGATCTTTCCTTGGTTTCCAGAATAATATTCTTTTTAAGTTTTTTTTCTAACTCTCTAGATATTTTTTGCTACTCTCCTTTTTCTGGGATCCTCTTCTTCCATCTTTCTCTTGATGGTGGTATTTCTCGGATTCAATTAAAATCTCTATTTGGGTAATCCCATCCTTTGCTTTATTTTCTACTTGTGTACTGATGACACCAAATATTTTATCTCTAAATTGAACACATATGCCCTAAAATCCGGTCCCATCAGCCAGGGTGGCTACAAAATTTATTAACAAAATTGGAACATTTTGGGGCAGTGACAGGTGGTGCTATCAATAATTTTTTTTGGGGTAGCAATCATAAACAAAGACTCTCAATATGGTTATCCTGCATATATCCGGGAGCCTATTGGGCAGCGCTGCATGGGTGGCTTTTAGGCATTTAAACATGATGAGCTGAGAGAACTCAACTTTATTCCCTTCCCTATCTACTCTTCCTGCATTCTGTATGTCAACACAATCATCCCCCCAATTTACCAAATATGGTCAGTATCCATAACTCTTCCTAATCCCTCACTTTCTCCTTCATACATCACCAATTCCATCCCTTGTTTTCCTTAATAATGACTACTAAATCTGTCCCCTGTCTCCATGTTACCATGCCTATTGCTGTTGCTTTAGTCCAGGCTCTGGATTTCTCACCTGGATTAGGAAATAGCCAATTAAAGAGTTTACTACAGACCTTCTGACCTGAACCCCTTTAATCCAATCTTCACATGACTTATAGAGTGTGTGTGTGCCTGTATTTATCTATCACTCCTCAGTTTAAAATCTCCAAACCTCCTCAGTTTCTTTTAGGATAAAGTCTAAACTCCATAGGGAACGTTTAAATCCTCCATGACTTGGCTCTTGTGTACCTTTCAGCCTCTTTTATCACCATTCCTTACCTCAACCACCTCACCTTTGGGTCTGGTCCTCCCTCAACACCTGGAATAGCCTTCTCTCCTTCTTCATTCTCTAATTCATAATCATTCTTCAAATCTCTTGTTTCCTGCTACTTCTCCAGGAAACTGTTTCTGAACCTTTCTCGAACATCTGAATTTATTCTTCCTTAAAGAGTAACTTTGGTTACAATTTCTCCTCAGTCAATTCTTTATTTATTGTATTTTTTTAAAATTTAGGTAAAATTAACATACAGTGTAATACACAGGTCTTAATTGAACTATTAGATGAGTTTTGACAAATGTATGTACCCATTTATCCAATACCCCAATCAAGATATAAAACATTTATGTCACTCTTGAAAGTTTCCTCATGTCCCCTTCCAGTCCACCCCACATCTCACAGGCAACCACTATTCTGATTTTTATCACCATAGATTAATTTCCTGTCACTAATTTCATATAAATTACTCATTTTATTAAACAATAAACCCATATTCATGCTTATGAAAGACATTGCTTTATTAGGTTTTTAGTGAGCATAGTTTATTTAAATGTCTAATGTTGATGAAGAAAACTTTCTCAGTATTTCATAGTGTGCTTACTATAAGAGTCAGAAATTATGGTCACTAATATATATAGGCTGGTTTTACATTTTTATAGACTACTTAAAGCCTGTGTTTTTGCAATTCAATAGCATCTTCTTTTTCTCTTATAAAAATGAGGAAGAAAACGGGTATCTGCCTCATTCAGCAAGATTCTGCTTAATAAGGCATACTTGTAATGTTAGAAAATATGCCAAGTATGAACCAGAATGCATGTAACTTGAGCAAGAGTCCTAATGAGCTCTGTAGGGGCAATTGCGCATTAGAATTCCAAATAAGGAGAAGCTAATTGTCAGCCAAATTTACAGTCAAAGGAGGAGGATCAGTGACTATATTAATGTCAAGACTGGGAACTATATTGCATATTAGGATGAAAACCTAGTGTGTTCTCCCACATTACTTCTTGATTGAGGCTACCTGCGTAACAGAGACTTCTGCCAAGAAGTAGAGTGGGGGAGTTCTTTGTCTAATTGCAAAGCAAATGGACTCAAATGAGGGCAAGAACTTTACCTAGTTCACAGCTAGAAACTGTTCCACAACACTAAGAACAAAGTCCGACACAGACACTTAATAAACAGTTAATAAGTAGATGAACAAATCATTTTGGGTTTTCTTAATGCATAAGAGTAGCTATTGATTATTTGAGTATGTTATCATATTTGATAATCTTCTGAGGAACAAAAGAGCTTTCGTTTCTTAAAATAACATCTGTTCAGCTCTCCACTGAAATATTGGGTGTAGAAAATGGAATAGTTGAGACTTTTGGAGGGCCTGATGAGTCTTGCTGGGATTATTGAAGAAGAAGATTTTATAGTTTTAAATGATCTGCAGTTGGAGCCATATTACTTCCACAAGACACAGAGGTTAAAACAGCCAGCAGTTTTTCAACTTTTGGCCAAAGCATTGCATTTCTACCCAACCATAGTTCAATCCCCTTTCGGCAGCCATCTCCACACACAGTGCCCTTCAATTTTTAGCCTCTGAAGGGCTATACTTTTGGAAAAAATAATATTTTTCATTTTCTTCAATGTAACCTATAAACCATACGAATACCCCATATTTTTATGAAATTGCTATAGAACTGAGAAAATAGGTATTGACTGAGGCAAGGGACTAATTCTGACACTTCCTTTTAAGAACTGAGGGTAGTAGTTTGTCAGACTATATGGAGTTGTAGCTTAGCTGGTGTATGTTGCAGATTGCAAAGTCACTTTGCCTCGAAGGATTTTTAAGAAATAAATTCTACATTAGTGGATGTCATTGCACAGTTGTTTATCCCAATGAGAATGTGTTATCTAATCAAGTGAGCAGGTACTTTGTGTATGCTTCATTGAGGAGATTAAAGCCCATTAAACTAATAATTACTCATGTTCATTAAATATGTTAAATATGTCATTTGGGAGTTTGATATAGGATAGTAGATAGTGGAATTAAAAAAATAAGATTAATTATTTGAATGGGCCACAAAGGAAAAGTAAGAGGTGTGGCTTGCTGAGTTACCTTGGCAAAGTCATTTGACTTCCTTGGATATCAGGTCCCTTGTTTATAAAATGAGAGGGTCGTGTTATTCAGTCTTTGAAATCTATATATCTTTAACTAGCTGAGATGTTGTAAGCAGTTTATCTTTGCAATGAGAAGAAAAAGGATAGAAGTTGGCTTTTTAGAGAGAATTATAAATCTACTTAAACCAAAGGAACTAAACACCAGTGAATGGGAGAAAAAAACCATATTCCCTTCTTGGAGGAAATTTGAAAGCCTATAGAATAATCAAGGGGTTAATTCCTTGGGTCCTGTTAAGCTGTAAGATGTTGTTCTGTTTAGGTCTCAGGGATGATTGAATTACCCTAACATTTCTTTGAAATGAGTACTGGGTAATTAAATATGGGACTGTTACGTTTCTCCCAGGGGGAAAGGCATCAGAAATGGAGAGACCATGGGGAAGAAGGTGGGAGAGAAAATAGAAACTGGGTGATTAAAACCAAACAAGTTCACATCAAAATTGAAAGGGCTTGTTTTTAGAGCAACACAAGTTCTTACAGCACTTTAAGTACAACCCAAGGCAACTAGTTACTTTATAATTATAAATTCGTTTTGGCCGGGGAAATGAAGTGTTCTTATGGAGATCTTTTCTGCTCAGCAAGTAGAGTTGAAATATAGGAAAACAGAGCGATGAAAGAAGCTCACGCTGTGCGTGGGGCTGAAGCACTGCCATTATGGAGCACCATGGGCCCCATGGACTGGGGTAGATGACTCTTAAGCATTAGTTCATATTTTTCCAATTAAGCATAAGTTGTGTTTCTTTATGTGTTACAAAAGAGTTAGTCATTTAGTCCCCATAAGGAGTATTTTATCAAAAGCAACGATTATAGCCAGAGACAAAGGAGCCTGTAAGTGGATTATAGACCTCCCCCATTGTAACAGGATTCAGCTCCATACACAGCTAACTGTGATGTAATGGTGATAGCTTCTGCAAGGAAAATAGTTGTCAATAAAAGAGGAAGCTGGCAAGATATTATGAATGAAATGATGGTTGAGGAATTAAAATATAAAACACTAAAACTTTTACAAAATTGCATAATTAAGTATAGTGAAATGAGTAGATATATAACATAAGCATTTAATATTTAACTTGAATTTTTTCCTTAGCCTTTCATTTGTTTAGTTCATATGGGTTTGTCTTTCTGGGTCTTAGTTTATACTTATAGGCCTGAGACTTGGAAGAGGTACCTCGAAGGGGTTAGATCTCTTCAAATTTCAAATCTAAATTTAAATAAAAGATTATTTATTACATCGCAATATTGTTTTAATCTGAAATCTATGTTTTGTGCCTACTAACACCTACATAATCTTTTGCCCTCAAGAGGAAAAGGAGTCCCCCACAAACATCATTCCAAGATTGAATAAGTATCTCCAGGCTATAATACCTCTGTAGACATAGAAGGTGTGTTTATCTGGTGGATTCACACAGGCTCTGCTCTTATAGGCTCACCAAGTCAGAACCAATACCCCATTAACAGTGAGTGCAGTCTGGTTGTGGTGTCTGTCACTCCTTAATTTGCAACAGAACGTGGTGATTGTGAATTTCGTTTTGGGTTTCCAAAAAAATTGTGTTTGAGACCCACCACTTCTATCAACTGTCACATGGTAAGTTCCCAATAGATATTACCTGTTGTTCTTGCCAAGGGTAATTTGACCAGCCGGACAAGGAATTCACTTTTCCCTTCATGGTCCCTACACTGATTCATGTGTATGCACTTTTTAATTTGGGTCAAATTAGAAGTTCTTCCTTGTTAGAACCCTAATTGAGGGCATCAAGAGAGGGATGCTGTGTCAATTTTGTTTTTGGAAGGCAAAATTAAATCCTGAGTAGCATGGTAGAGTTAGTTTGGAGTTGTGGATGCTGCATCCTCATTTGATCTGAGCATGTAATTTCTATGCCCCCTGTCATGTCACTGCTGCTTCTTTCACTGTGGCTGGTTGTGGGATGAGGTGGATGTGCAGTGCCATAATACTTCAGAAATAATTGTGTAGCAGAATAATATATTTGAAATTTCAACCTATGCTCCTTTCCCTTCTATTTCCTCTAGCCTTACACTCCTCTGTGTTTGGACAGTTAGGTTAAATAACTAACTCTCTATTCACAGCAGACAAAAGAAGTCAGTTCTAGATGTTTGGATTCCAAAAGCTTCAAATTTAGAGGAGATGAAAAAACCCAGGGCATAAACAAACATTTTGGAAAAATTAATAAGCCGTAAAGTAAGGCTTTCCTCCCCTCAGATTAGATAGATGGCCAAAATGAGGCAGGGAGAGTCATAAGGGTGGCAAAAAGGCTTGGTTTGTGGTTCCAAAGGCAGGGGCCTTGGGACTACTGATCACTACTTTCCACTAAAGTCTTTTTTTGTTGTTGTTGTTGTTTTTGAGAAAGATTAGCCCTGAGCTAACTGCTGCCAATCCTCCTCTTTTCTCTGAGGAAGACTGGCCCTGAGCTAACATCCATGCCCATCTTCCTCTACTTTATATGTGGGACGCCAGCCACAGCATGGCTTGCCAAGCGGTGTCATGTCCGCACCGGGGATCTGACCTGGTGAACCCTGGGCCACCAAAGCAGAATGTGCGCACTTAACCGCTGCGCCACCAGGCCGGCCCTCCACTAAAGTCTTGAGTAAGTTTGTGGAATCCAAGGAGAGAGGACACTTGTAGTTCATGCCTTTTTCCTTCCTTTCCTGGAGAGAGCACAGGAAAGCAGGAGACATGACTGTGGGGTAAAGATGGCCGATTTGAGACCCTGTCACTGTTTCCTGGTGCCCAATGCAAGGCAGGAGCAGCAGAATATGTTCCATGCCCCTAAGAGTGGCATGCCCCTGGCACAGATAGCTGATGAATCTGAAGAGGGCTTGTGGTAGGGACAAGGAGTTCAAACAATGACCTCTATGAAAAACCACACATGCACAAAAATGATAGCAACTTGGACATCACAATAGAGACCAGCATGAGAAAGTATTGCACCCCAGCACCTTGTCACTCAGCAGGCCATCTACCTTTGGGGAATTTCCTGGCATTTTAATTTCTTTCTAATGGCAGACTGGGAACTCAAAATATAATGCAGGTTCAGATATTGAGAGTCCTAAGTTTGTGGAATGAGATTGTTATCTGCTCAAGTACAAGCATAGTTTGAGGACCTGAGCACCAGAGGGTATTGCAGGAATAAAGCTGAACATGTAATCTGATTTAGATTTTATTCCAGGGTAGGGGCAGAAGCAATGAGAAAGGAAATAGGAGAGAACTGTCATTAGTATGAGCACATCCATTCCCAGTATGTATTTAAGAAAAGCAGACAATTGGCATAGATGTGTCTTGGTGGCTTTCGATCATTTAAAAGGCAGATGAAGCTAGTTTCATCTTGGCCTGTGCTCCCTAGGAAAACATGAGAGGTAATCAGCCTCTGCAGCAAGTCAAATGAGAGCTGGG
Source organism: Equus quagga (assembly GCF_021613505.1). Lineage (NCBI taxonomy): Eukaryota > Metazoa > Chordata > Mammalia > Perissodactyla > Equidae > Equus > Equus quagga. The sequence goes on along the minus strand of NC_060276.1, from coordinate 102,661,477 downwards.
CTTTGCACTTTGTGGGCTCGGTTCTTAGAATATGTGTGTGGAGATGGCATTGACATTAACAAGACGAGACTACCAATGTGCAGCCGCAGCTGGTTCTAAAGAGGGGACCCTAATTTGGAACCGTATTTCTCCAACCTGAGCGATCACAAAAATCCCCTGGGCGCTTCTTAAAAATACTACTTCCTAGGCCTGAGACCAGATTTACTGCTTCAGTATCTCCAGGGTACAGGCTGCAGATTTACATTTTTGATATGCATGTCAGATGACACTTAAGATAAAGCAGAGATAGACCAAACATAATTTGGACTTACATACAAAATATTTCTTAAGTGAATCAGAATGAGCAACAATTTGGGGCAGGGCCAAAGAAAATGGCTCTGGAGAAGATTCCCTTAGTTCTCTCTCCCGTACAATGGGGACAGTAAACTCTACTTTTGGGGTAGTTGTGTAAAACACTAGAAAAGCACCTGGCACATGCTAAGCACTTAATAAATGTTAGCTGTCATCATGATTCTTTTTGATCACTCCACCAGGAATGAAAAAGTGAGGACACGCTCATTAAAAAGGAGCAAGAGCTAACATTTCTGTAGGTCCTTTATGGTTTTAAAATGTATGATCTTTTTTGATATTCATAACTTTGAGACATGGGCTGTGGGAAACCCACTTCCTCAGGGAATTTCAGCTTCGGAAGAGTTGGGTAGGTTAACTCAAGTGTCCAGCTGGAGGTCCTAGAATGCATATTGCTGCTTGGCGTAATGACATAATGGTAACAAGTACCGAGTTGCACTTCTCAAACTTTAATGTTCGTAGGACTCATCCTGGGATCTTGATAAAATATAGATTTGGACTCCGTAGGTCTGAGGAGGGCCTGAGAGCCTGCATTTCTTTTTTTTTTGACAGGAAAAAAACAAACAGAAGTTTAATAACACATATACATGGGAGAGACAGAGGAAAACTGAGTAACTCCCCAAAATGGCTGAAGCCCTCACCTTAAATACCATTTTCAACTAAAGACAAAAGTGGATGTTGGGGCCAGTGGTTTGGGACTTAAAGAGGAGGAAGGCAATTCACGTGGAGATGGAAAACCAAATGTTTAGTAAACAAGTGTTTGTTGGGCCATGCAGAGACAATGGGACACAGAGAAGACTCTAATCTTTACTTTAGGCCCTGCTGTGTCTTCCCCACCACACTTAGCCCATATTCCTTGTAGATATCTCTGGTGATAGCTCTATTCCAGGAATGTGCCCTTTCCCTAAATTATTTTTAGGCACTTAGGGAGAAGGTCAAATGTTCTTCCTGAGTCTTTTGGGCCTTGATTGTTTTTTTTTTTTTATTGAGTTAATGATAGGTTACAATCTTGTGTGATTTCAGTTGTACATTAATGTTTGTCATTCGTTTTGTAGGTGCACCACTTCACCCTTTGTGCCCACCCCCCACCCCACCTTTCCCCTGGTAGCCACTAATCTGTTCTCTTTGTCCACATTTTTAAATTCCTCATATGAGTGGAGTCATACAGAGATTATCCTTCTCTAACTGGCTTATTTCACTTAACATAATTCCCTCAAGGTCCATCCATGTTGTTGCAAATGGGATGATTTTGTTCTGTTTTGCAGCTGAGTAGTATTCCATTGCATATATATACCACAACTTCTTTATCCATTCATCTGTTGATGGGCACTTAGGTTGCTTCCATGTCTTGGCTATTGTAAATAATGCTGCAATGAACATTGGGGTGCATAGGACTTTTGGAATTGCTGACTTCAAGCTCTTTGGCCAGATACCCAGTAGTGGAATGGCTGGATCGTATGGTAGTTCTATTTTTAATTTTTTGAGGAATCTCCATACTGTTTTCCATAGTGGCTGCACTAGTTTGCATTCCCACCAGCAGTGTATGAGGGTTCCATTCTCTCCACAACCTCTCCAACATTTGTTACTATAAGATTTAGATATTTTTGTCATTCTAATGGGTGTAAGGTGATATCTTTGGGTAGTTTTGATTTGCATTTCCCTGATGATCAGCGATGATGAGCATCTTTTCATGTGCCTATTGGCCATCCGTATATCTTCTTTGGAGAAAGGTCTGTTCATGTCTCCAGCCCATTTTTTGATCGAGTTGTTTGATTTTTTGTCGTTGAGTTGTGAGAGTTCTTTATATATTATGGATATTAAGCCTTTGTCAGATATATGACTTGCAAATATTTTTCCCCAGTTAGTGGGTTGTTTTTTTGTTTCAATCCTGTTTTCATTTGCCTTGAAGAAGCTCTTTAGTCTGATGAAGTCCCATTTGTTTATTCTTTCTATTGTTTCCTTTCTCTGAGAAGACATGGTGTCCGAAAAGGTCCTTTTAATACTGATGTCAAAGAGTGTACTGCCTACGTTTTCTTCTAGAAGCCTTATGGTTTCAGGTCTCACCTTTAGGTCTTTGATCCATTTTGAGTTTATTTTGGTGAATGGTGAAAAAGAATGGTCAATTTTCATTCTTTTACATATGGCTTTCCAGTTTTCCCAGCACCATTTGTTGAAAAAGACTTTCTTTTCTCCATTGTATGCACTGAGAGCCTGCATTTCTAATGACTTGCACGTGATGCTGATTTTGCTGCCCTGCAGACCACACCTTGAGAAGCACAGCATTCCTTTAAGCTCATCCTAATGTCCCTGATGTGTGGCAGGCCTACCAGCTGTACTGTGCGTATGAGGACTCCCCAAAGGGCAGCAGATCTTTGCTTCCTTGGAGCAACTATAAATGATCCTTTGAGATAGTATAGCCTCAGTAAATTCTGCTATTCACATGGTGAAAGAGAGGCCAGTTTGCTCTAATTAAGCAAACTGAATGCTGCTACATGCCCCATGCATGATCTCCCAGTGTTAGGAGCACTGAAGTTCAATAATATATGTGTAGCACAAAAACTGCGCTGGATATAAGATAATGTTACTGAGGAGGAGGCATTTTAGGGTCTTGTAGATATGCTGCAATCATTACCCTGGCAAAGAGAAGAAGAGCTGGTTAATAGAGATGTCCGATTGATAGAGTGCTACGTAAACCAGCTTTCAGGGTACTTTTGGTGATGATATCCCGATGAACTCGGAGAGGTGACACACGAGAAATACATGGAGCAATATTCCATTATCAGTCTTTGAGCCATCCAGTTAGATTCACAGTTTATCTATTCTGTGTCATAAAAGCCAAATGAACAAGTACAAGCTATTACTTCAATCTGTAATTGAAAGGCTATTTGGCATAGAGATTTACTGAGTATCTGTTACAGTATCAATCATATTAAAAATAAATGCTCAACTACACACACTCTTAGAAAATGTACTGGAAAAGAAATCCAACTGTGGGGGTGTTTGTGTACATTAAAGCCATCAGATAACGCAGGAAAATATATCTGAGTGTGAGAGAATTGAACTACAGGTCATTGGCCTTTAATAAAGTTATTTAGCTCTAATCCTTAGGTGGATATAAGAAAATCAGAAGTGCTTGATTCAGATAGACACCGGGTAAAATGAAAGGGGAAGAAAAAGAGCCTAGAATTCAAGGCAAGTAATGCTACACAAGCTTTATCAAATCCTCCCCACTGACAATACTGTAATTCTCAATAAAGCTTAGCATGACAGTTCAAAATAAAACAGGGACACGACCAAGCAATAACTCGAGGAACACTAGAGAAAGGTCCGATAAGTTTCCCAGCTCCCCTTAGCGCTGCCACTGGGATTCTCCCGAAGCTCATGAGGGAGCCAAAGGGGTGATATAATTTATTCTTACATGTACAGGGACTGATTTTCTTCTCTTCCTTTTGTGGTTTCTTAAACCAGCCAGTATTGAGGTTATTGAACTTCTCTTTTAAGACCTTAACCATGAAGTGGGAAGGGAAGTGTGAGTTACCTCTAATAAAACAGTGCTGTGTAAAAAGTGACCACAAAATCTCCCTGGCAGACGAAGGTATGCATTTATTTCACTCATGAGACTGGTGATTGGCTGTGAGTAAACTGGTCTAGATTGAGCTCAGCTGGGTGGGGGCTGCATCCTCCTCCTCCTGGGACTCCAGGATGCAGAGGTGCAAGTGGGCAAGTGGAAACACCCACAAGTTTCTCAATGCTCAAGCTTGGAAATGGCATGTTATCATGTCTGCCCTGTGCTATTAGTCAAGGCAAGTAACATGGCTGAAGTCAAAGTCAAGGGGTGGAGAAATAGACTGTCTATGAGGATGATCTGCAAAGTTAGTGCCCGGGTACAGAGATGGTGAGCATTTGGGTTGTTATTGGAATATACCTTGGAAGAGAGAAGGACCGAAAACTTAGGCCTATTTTAAGTAAAAAATGGCTTGTGTAGGAAGGAAGAGAAGATAAAGATGAACAGAGTTGCCCAACAAAATGCAAGATGCTCAGTTATATGTGAGTCGCAGATAAACAAGATCGTTTTCTGTATAAATATGTTTCATGTAATATTTGGAGACTGACTGGGGGTAAACTGTTCTATACTGGGTCCATGCAATATTTTGGATATACCTATACTAAATAATTATTTATTGATTACCTGAAGTTCAAATTTAACCCATATTAAATTTGTCATTCTTGTTCACCTAAATCTGGCAGCCCTAAGGATGAAGCTGTTGAGAGTGAGAACTGCACCTCCAAGAAGCCAAGGAGGGATAGCTCTTAGATAAAATAAGCTTTGCAAAACTGCCTTATTTCCTGCCTCCCAAGATGTTCTAGCACTTTCTTACCTTTGTTCCTGACTGTTTCCCTCCAGGAACACAGATTTGGCAGCTGTGATACTCGGCCAGTGTCAGTATGGTAACCAGCTAGAAGCCTTCCTGATAGACTGGGCATCCAAATGATTGGTCTGTGCCCATGCAATACCTGCTGTTCAATATTTTGATTTCCACTCCTGGTTACTGGCAGACATGAAGGCGTCTGAGTGTGAGCTAATGACATAGACTCATGAGAAAGCTGATAATCTGATGCCTGACAAGGCATTAATCTTTTAATGTGTTCCAAAATATTTCTTTAAAAGTGAGACTAAGCATTGTAAGAGGAAAGGGCAAATTGTATAACCCCCTCAGCAAATACAAAAGTCGGATGGTTACAGGAACTGTGTTCCTTAGAAAGCGATTTTAAATGTATCTGTTCTTATCTGACTATTTTCTATTGCTAAATAATAAATTGCCACAGACTTAGCGGTTTAAAACAACACTTATTTATTGCCTCACAGTTGTATGGGTCCAGCATGACATGGCCGGATTCTCAGCTCAGAGTATCATGGGCTGAAATCTAGGTGTCCGCCTGGCTGAGTTTTTATTTGGAGACTGAGGAAAAATCCACTTCCAAGTGCATTCTTGTGGTTGACAGAATTCAGTTCCTTGCAGTTATAGGACTGAGGTCCCCATTCCCTTGCTGGCTGTCAGCAGAGGCCACTCTAAGCTCTAAAGGCCACCTACATTCCTTGACATATGCCCCCCTTCATCCTCAAGCCAGCAATGGCACTTCAGATCTCTGACTTCCCCCTCTGCAACCAGCCAAAGAAAATTCCGATTTTAAAGGGCTCATGTGATTGTCAGGCTCACCTCGATGCTCTCTGTATCTTAAGATCATCTCTTTGCAAATTCCTTTCCAGCAGTGCCTAGATTAGTGTTTGATTGAATAACTGGGAGAAGGTATGGGTACACCAGGGGCCAGGAATCTAGAACGAGCATCTTAGAATTCTGCCTACCACACTGACCATGCCCTTGGGGGGGCTTCACAACCTTTGCCCCACTCCAGGAGGCTCCTCCTTCAGCCCCAAATCCAAGTATTCCATTTAGCCATGTGTAGCACTCTCTCGGGAATGATCACTCCTTTCTTCATAACCTTAATTTCCCAGGGAGAGTTTCACTGCCCCTTGTAACTGGCGCCCTGACTAACCTATCCTAGATACAGCTCTGCTCTACCAGTTAGTGGCTCTGGGTGGTCTGCTGCAGTAATTTCCTTTGTAAGCTTCTTTATTCTATTTTATGTTATATGTATCTTCAATGGCAGGCAGGAAGAATATTGAAATATTTTTAGTCATCTCTTCCAAGAATATTGAAATATTTTTATTCATCTCTTCCACTTTCCCATAAGAAAGTGGTTTGAATCCAGTGGGATCTCACAATTCACTTTGTTTTTTCAGTTAATTCATGGAACATATTTTTTGCTCTAATTTTGTATCATTTTGGGGTATATTTTATACATTAAAAAGTTCCACAATGGCATGAGTTGCCCACACAATCTTGCTGCTGGAAGAGAGCTTTGCTGCCCTGATGCAGCTGCTCGTTGATGTCAGAAATTGATTCTATGTTAATTTCTTCTGTGATGATTAACAACTAAGATTTGTTTGCAGGCTCTTCACTTTGCTGCACGCATGTAGATGATCTGTTTTTCCTCAGGACTGTGACTTTTACAAACACAATAATTATTTTGCATTCCATTTATTCCAGAAGATGGCGCTGCTGCTGCTTCGCCAGCAAAAGATCATAAAAGAGGAAAAAGAAAGCTTCAGTAGGATATTTTAGCATTTCATAAGAATACACCAAGCATCCATATTGACAAAAATGTATTTAAAAAATGACATTTGAAAATACCTACTACATTACTTTGCCTCCTTATGTTGCGTTTAGTTTTATAGAAGAAATGATCGCAACTCACACTCATTAAAAGAAGTGTGTTGAGGCAGAAAGAGTAGAGACCCTCTGTGCTGCTCTTTTGTCAGAATCAGGACTCAGTTGGTTACTAAATTAAATACTCTTTTTAAGAGGATGGCAGTGGTGTCTGATACTAGACACACAGAGGCCTCACAGAGGCCTTCTTTACTGATTCCACTTTGAATAATGATATCACCAATGGTTTTCACTTAAAGCATGAATCAAGCACATTGCCATTCACAGAAACTTGAGCTCTTGGTCTTAAATTATTTACCTTTTAATAAGTTATTTTAAATAAACTACATTAGTACTGTGAAGTATTCAATAAGTGTCAGAGATTGAACACTCTTTGATACCTGGAAACCTCTTATTGAAATGTGAAATTTGGTATTCAGCTGTTTAGGTGCTGAACATTTTATCCATGGGTTAAATCCTATTAACTAGTACTGTAATATTCTTCCCCATTCTCCTTTCTTTTGGGGCAATAAAGAAGCAGAACACAGGGAAATAGGGACTAAACGTTTACTAGTGACATGAAATCAAGAAAAAAGTTATTTTTATTTAGAATAAAGGGCTTGGAAACAAATGAGTGACATTGAATGCTTCTGTAAGGTAATATATTTCCTTTTTAAATATATTAATTCCATGAATTACTCAATATGCTGGATATTTTTATGGATGTAGGTGTTCATATCATAGCACGTCTTTCTTTCTAAAAATTTGCCAAATTTTTATCTATATGCAACTAATTGGACTATAGGCATCCTGATTTCATTAGCATATATTCATTCACTTGTTCTTTCAATAAATATTTATTGAGTGTCTATTTCTTGGCTGGTGCTGCTCTAGGTTGTATATAGTCAAGAATCCCTGTTCTGATGGTGCTTACAATCTAGCAGAGGGAGATAGGTATTGTGGGTTAAATTGTGTACCCAAAAAGATGTGTTGTAGTCCTAATCCTCAGTATCTGTGAATTTGACCTTATTTGGAAATAGGGTCTTAGTAGATGTAATCAAGTTAAAATGAGGTTGTACTGGATTAGGGTGTGCCCTAATCCACTGACTGGTGTCCTTATAAGAAGAGGGAAATTTGGACACAGGCACCAACACAGAGGGGAAAAATGGCATGTGACGACAGAGGCAGAGATTGCAGTGATGTGTCTACAAGCGCGGAATGCCAAGAATTGCCAGCAACCACCAGAAGCTGGGAAGAGGCAAGGAAGGATCTTTTCCTAGACCCCTCAGTGGAAACATGGCCCTACTGACATCTTGATTTTGAACTTGGAGCCTCCAAAATTTTAATAAATTTCTATTGTTATAAGCCACCCAGTTTGTGGTAATTTGTTATGATAGCCCTGGGAAATGAATACAACAGTAATAAAAATTCAAGTAGCAAATTATATATTAAGAGGTGATTTTAAAAAAATAATGCTGGGAAGGGGGAGTGGGAGTATCAGGCAAATTGCACTTTTAAACGGGTAGTCAGAGAAGACCTTGTTGAGAAGATGACACTTACACAAAGACGTAAAGCAATTGATGGAGATAGTCATGAGAATATCTGGAGAGATTAGGCCAGGCAGAGGAAACACCAAGTGCAAGGGTCCTGAGGCAGGAGAGTATATAAAGCTGGATTAGTTTCCTAGGGCTGCTATAACAAATTTCCACAAACTGGGTGGCTGAGAACAACAGAAATTTATTCTCCCACGGTTCTGGAAGCCAAAAGTCTGAAATCAGGGTGTAGACAGGGCCCTACTCCTTCCAAAGCACCTAGATGAGAATCCTTCCTTGCCTCTTCCAGCTTTTGGTGGCTCAAGGTGTTCCTTGCTAGTGGTCACATCACTCTAATCTTTGCTTTCATCTTTGCATGACCTTCTCCTCTGTGTCTTTGGCTTCACCTTCTCCTCTGTCTATCTGTGTCTCTTCCTCTTCTGTTATTTATAAGGACATATTATTGGATTTAGGGCTCACCCAGGTAATCCAGAATGATCTCACTGACCTCAAGATCCTTAACTTAATTACATCTGCAGACAACTTTTTTTTCCAAATAAGGCCTTATTTACAGATTACAGGGACACATCTCTCTCAGGACCACCATTCAACCCAGTACATGTGTGTTTGGGCAACAGGAAGGAGGCCAGTGTGGCTGGAGCAGGGAGATGGAGAGGAAGAGAAGGCGGAGATGCTGTCAGAAGAGAACCTGGGTAGAAAGTGAAAGGGATCAGGCAGGGCCTCAGGGATCACTGTACAGACTTGGGCTGTCACTCTGAGTTAGATGGGAACATATGGGTTATTCAGTAGGAACTGATTGCTTGACAAGTTTGAGTTTTAAAAAATGGGGAAAATGCAGATAGAGTGTTTAGTGTGTGCTTTTGTTATTTATTCATCAAGACTGAAAGACTGTAATGCTTTTCACTGGCAGCTCAAGAAAAACTGAAAAGAGAAACAATTTTCCTAAGTTAAATACCAGACTAATATTATCACCATTCACCGGTGTTTCCATGAGCCTGTCGTGTCCCAGTTAGAAGGGGAAAAATAAGCCCGTGGAAACGCAGACCAGCTTCCACTGGCTGTTTTCTGCCTTTGAAGGTCTTTTAGCTCAAAACTTCCAGGCCATAATGCCAGGTCAGTGCTTCCACTCAGCTTGGATTGGGGGCCCTTCTGTATTGTGCACAATTTCCACTTCTGCCCGGAGGAGAGACACTCAGACTCAACCCCCAGTGCAAAGAATAAGTCATCACAGCGCTAGTCAGTTTTTCTGTCCATGTTGACTGCATTTACTGCCTTGGATCTTCTGGGCAAGCTGGAATTTTCAACATGGTGTTATAGGGCATTTCATGCCTGTTCTACAGGAATGCTAAGACATCATAACAATTAAGTAAAATACAGTGTCAACTGCAGCTACTGTTTAAAAAAAAATCAAGTCCCTGCTACTACCAGTGGCTCCTAAGTTCTATTCTCAACACAGCAGCCAGAGTGGTTTTTTAAACATATATCAGTTAAAGTTATTCCTCTGCTCAAAACCCTCCAGCAACTCTGCATCTCACTCGGCATCAAAATCAAAGTCCTTACAATGGGACATCAAAGCCCTAAGGGATCTGGCCCCTGTTACTCCTCTTACTTCATCTTCTACCATTTTCCCCCTCAGTCACTGCTGCAGTTACATGGTCCCCGTTCCGTTCCTGGATCTTGCCAAGCCTGCTCCAGCCTCAGGCCCTTTGAACAGCTTCCAGGAATAGCTATGGTTTATTCTCTCACTTTATTCAGGACCATGCATAAATGTCACCTTGCAGAGAGGCCTGCTTGCCTGGTTGACCTGCTTAAAGCTGCCACACTCTCACCACCAGCTGCACACTCCTTAAGCCCTTAGCTTGCACTGGGATTCCCCACAGCACTTATCAATGCCGGCTTTACTTATATATTGCTTTATCCGTTTCACAAGCTCTGTGAGATATTCTAAGTCACTGCTTTAGCCACAGCACCTAGAACAGTGCCTGGCACATATTGGGTATTTAATAAGTATTTGTTTAATTAATGAATATGATGTACCTAAAACACTGTCACATGCTACTAATACATTATTTCATTTTAGCCTTACAAAGACAGCATTATTATCCACATTTTACATATTAGAAAACTGAGGCTTAGAGAAGTTAAGTAATTTCACAAAGTTATAAAAAATGAGTGGTAGAGATAGGACAGAAATCTGGGTAATCTGTCACCCGAGTCTGGGCTGTTATATGTCTCCATTTTATGGATGGCATCATAGGCACAGAAAGTTCATGTAATGTTTTCAAGATCTCAATACTAGAATGTAGTAGAGCCAGCATTCAAATCCAGTTTTGATCGATCAAAAAGTATTTCCAATCACCACGGTAACTGTGGTAAACGAAATTCACGGTGATCTTTTTCTAAATTATAGGAAAAAAAATAAATAACATAAAATTTACCATATTAACCATTTTTAAGAGTACATTTCAGGAGTGTTAAGTATATTCACATTGTGCAGCAGATCTCTAGAACTTTTTCATCGTGCAAAACTGAAACTCTTTACCCTTTGAAAACCAACTCCCCATGTCTCCCTACCCCCAGCCCCTGGTAAGTATCATTCTACTTTCTGTTTCTATGAGTTTGACTCCTTTAGATGCCTCATGTGAGTGGAATCGCACAGTATTTGTCCTTTTGTGTCTGACTTATTTCACTTAGCATAATGTCCTCAAGGTTCATCTACGTTGTGGCATGCGATGGAATTTCCTTCTTTTTTAATGTTGAATAATACTCCACCGTATGTATATACCACATTTTCTTTATCCATTCATCCACCAGTGGGCATTTGGGTTACTTCTACCACTTGGCTTTTGTGAATAATGCTGCAGTGAACATGGGTGTGCAAATATCTCTTTGAGATCCTGCTTTGAATTCTTTTGGACATATACCCAGACGTTGCTGATCATTTTGAAAGCCTTGTAACTGCTCCAAAAAATATTAGTGAGATTTTATAACTCCTTTTTTGGCCCTAGTTTTAGAATTTATTTTATTTAAAATTTTTTCATCTCTTTAGTGCTATTGCTCTATGCTTTAAGTATTAGCAGCCAAGTAATGTAACATCCAGCTATTCTAAAATGTTAGACAAATCTAATTGCTCATCATTTATTTTCAAGGAAAAAGGAATCGCCCAAAATTTATCTTGTATTTTATTGATTTTTCTGCTCAGCTACTTAGTGATAAATTCAATAAGAAATTCTGGTGATAACTGGCCTTTGTTTCTACCCCAAACTCTAGATTTGCCATTCCTGATTCCATTAGAATAGCATCAGAAATCTGAACTTTCATGGAATTTCTTAGTACTTCTCCCTCTCTTTCCTGCCTTTGGAAATTTATTTTAAAAATTTTATTTTTGATTTGTAGGGGTGGGAAACTTTCCCCTTTTTCCTTCTCTTCCTTGGCTGCTCTAATAATTAAATTAACCTAAGACATATTAACAGGAGAAAAACAAATTTAATTTTGTACATACAAGAGCCTATAAAAATATGAGACTCAAAGAAGTGACAAAAGCAGACAGTATTTATACTTTTTAGACAAGTAAACAATAAATATGGAAAGAATTGACAAAGAGGTTTGGGCTTGGGTAGCAAATTAGTGAAGAAATAGCAAGGTTTCTTTATGTAGCCCTCTTGGCCCTGAATTCCCTATCTCTGGTGAAGAGGATGCCTTTTAAACCCTCCTGGTATAGGGAGGGTACCTTCACATGGGAGATTTATTTCCTGCTTTCAAGGGGATGAAAGATAGTTAGAGTGTTGTTCTTGCAATGGCTGTTTCTTAAGTAACTTTAATTCAAAATAATCAGTATGCCAACATGGCATATTTTAGGATGCCATAGTCTGCTCCCTACATTTATATGTTCTAATATGATTGCCATTGTAATGATAGCACCTCTCTCATGTCACATAATTATCATTTCTTTTTTGTTGTGGGAATAATAAAAGATATAGTCTCTTGATTATACTATAATACTGTTTTCTATATTCACTATACTGTGCCTTAGATCTCTAGGACTTATTGTCTCCTAGTTGCAAGTTTGTAGCCTTACAACATCTATCCTATTCCCCCACCCTCCAGCCCTTGTTAACCACTATTTCACTCTCTGTATTATAAGTTTGGCTTTTTTAGATTCCACATATAAGTGATATCATACAGTAGTTATCTTTCTCTGTCTAACACCTCACTTAGCATGATGTCCTCAAGATTCATCCATGTTGTTGAAAATGGCAGGATTTTCTTCCTTCTCATGGCTGAATAATATTCCATTGTGTGTGTGTGTGTGTGTGTGTGTGTGTATACACACAAACATACCACATCTCCTTAATCCATTCATCCATTTATGGGCACTTAGGTTGTTTCCGTATCTTGGCTATTGTAAATAATGCTGCAATGAACACGGGAGTGCAGATATATTTCAATATCTTGTTTTGATTTCTTTGGATATATAGCCAGAAGTGGAATTGCTGGATCGTATGGTAGTTCTAGTTTTAATTTTTTAGGAAGCTTCATACTGTTTTCCATAGTGGCTGCACCAATTTACATTCCCGGCAGCAGTGTATAAGAGTTCTCTTTGCTCTATTCCCTTGTTATCTACTCCATTTTTATCTTTTGTCTTTTTGATAATTGCCATTCTAACAGATTTGGGGTGATAGCTCACTGCAGTTTTTATTTGCATTTTCTGATGATTAGTGATGCTGAGTATCTTTTCATGTCCTTGTTGGCCTTTTGAGAAACGTTATTCAGGTCTTTCACCCATGTTTTAGTTGGGTTACCTGTTTTTTCACTATTGAGTTGTATGAGTTCCTTATGTATTTTGGATATTAACTCCTTATCAGAAACATGGTTTGCAAATATTTTCTCCCATTCATTTGGTTGCCTTTTCACTTTGGTGTTTGTTTCCTATGCAGTGCAGAAGGTTCTAATACCTCAAATAAAGCATTAAATAGTAGCAGGGAGTGTGGGCATCTTTGCCTTATTCCTAATGGCATTGATGCTCCTGGTGTTTCTTTATTAAGTAAAATGCTTACTTTGGGGCCTGTGTGTGTGTATAATCATATTTAGAAAAAAATCATTGAGTGTTTATTTTAATAAGAAATGGATGCTGAAGATTGTATTGTGTTTTTTTTTATTTTTTGAGGCAGATTGGCTATGAGCTAACATCTGCTGCCAATCCTCCTCTTTTTTCTGAGGAAGACTAGCCCTGAGCTAACATCTCTGCCCATCTTCCTCTACTTTATATGTGGGATGCCTGCCACAGCATGGCTTGACAAGCAGTACCTAGTTCTGCACCTGGGATCCAAACTGGTGAACCCTGGGCCACCGAAGCAGAACGTGTGAATTCAACTGCTGTGCCACCAGGCAGGCCCCTGAAGATTGTATTGTTGAGTGCCTTTTTAGCATCTATGAAGTTTATTACATGATATTTCTCCTGAACCCTATTATACAGTGAGCTATTTTAATAAGTTGTTTAATACTGAACCAATTTTACACTTTTTGAGGAAACCTCACTTGACCATGATGTGCTATTTTTATAATGCCTTAATGAATTCTATTTGCTAATATTTTATTTAGGGTTTTTTATTTGACAGTCATAAGTGAAATTGGTCTATAGGTTTATTTTCTTTTTTTAAGGAAGATTAGCCCTGAGCTAACATCTGCCGACAATCCTCCTCTTTTTTGCTGAGGAAAGCTGGCCCTGAGCTAACATCCGTGCCCATCTTCCTCTACTTTATATGTGGGACGTCTGCCACAGCATGGCTTGCCAAGCAGTGCCATGTCAGCACCTGGGATCTGACCCAGAGAACCCCGGGCTGCCGAAGCAGAACGTGCGCACTTAACCGCTGCGCCACCGGGCTGGCCCCAATATAGGTTTCTTTATTGCTCAGTTCCTTCAAGTTTTGCTATTAATGTTATGCTCCCTTCATAAAAATACTTTGTAAATATCCCTTCTTTTTCTATGCTCTGAAACTACTAAGTGGCATTAGGTCTATTTGGCCTTTTCTGAGTTGGCTGTGTTCCCTCACGCCTGCGCTTGGCCTTTCTGGTGGGGGTAGTTATTTGATAACTCTCTCTATTTCTTTTACATTTATTGGTCTATTTAAACTTTCTATAAGAATCAATTTTGGTAAATTATATTTATTAGACAATTATCAATTTCACCTATGATTTTCAGATATATTTACAAAGAACATCTTATGATTTTTCTATCAGAATCCTGGCAGGAAACAGGTGGCATATTTAACCCGGGCATTTTGAGGAAAGTTAAATAAAAGGACAATGTACAAAGATGTGGGCAAGGTTTAAGGAAATCAAAGAGGAACAGCAGAGACTTCTGGGCTTGCAGCCACGGGGAGCTCTCACCACCCAGGCAAGGGACAGAGAAGGAATGACTACGGAACCCATAGAGGGTGATTTTCTAGTGAGGGCCACCTGGCAGGAACTGTAGCTTCTGGAGAAGGATGCAGCCAGTCCAAAGTAGTCTAGTGGGAGGGGTTTTTGGAGGGGAATAAATACCCCAATCTCATTTCCTTACCATCCTCTGATTTTCCATTTGGCCAAACCCAAAGGGAAACCAGAGGGCAAGGAAGCTTGCACCTTTTATGAGTCAGCCCTCCCTTGGCACAGAGCAGGGAAGAGAAAGTAGAGAGGGGCAAATGAGAGAAATCCAGCACAATTTTTTAAAATTTAGTCTTTGAGTGGTTGTTTTAAACATGTCATTTCTTATTTTGTGCTTTCTTTTCTTGATTAGAATTTGCTAGTGGTTAATTGGTTTTGTAGATTTTTAAAAAAGCTTGTTTATTCCAATGTTTTCCTGTTTTCAACCTCATTAAATTTTGCTTTTATCTCTATTATTTATTTTTGTGTGCGTGAGGAAGATTGGCCCTGAGCTAACATCTGTTGCCAAACTTCCTCTTTCTGTTATTTCTTTTTACTTTCTTTTCATTTACTTTTTGTTCTTTTTTCTCACCTTTCCAGTTGGATGATTAGCTAATTTATATTAATTCTTTCACTTTTATTTTTATCAGTATTAAGGCTAAGAAGTTTTCTGTGTGCTAAGTGTATCCCAAGATTTCCACTTCTGTTCTTGTGTCCTTTTTAATCCTCCTCCTTTGGACTTCTGGGTTCATAATTTTACAAGTTCAGATGTTGGAAATTGTCAATAAGCCTTTTAATGAACACTAAAAATCAGCAATACTTGGCTGTGTATCAACAAATACCCACTTACAGGATGAATACAAAGAAAACAGCAGCCCTACAGTTCTGAGAATTGGTGTTTGTGGGTTGCCATACAATTACTAGTAACAGCACTATACATGGAGTGAAAAGATGCTATGGCTCAAAATGCTATGGGTGAAAGTAACAACAAAGTGATCAGGAAGCTGCATTAGATGCCTGAGCCCTGGGTCCAGTGGAGTGAAGATACTAATACCAAAGTGTGGCCATAGAAATTACTTCCCAAAATGTGATAATAGAAAAAGAAATGCTGTATTCCTTAATTAATGTTATTTTATAAAATAGGTGAATCATGGGACCAAGTCTTACTCTATCCTGATCTCCTGTCAGTGCTGGGCCCAGAGTAGTTGTTCCGTGAATGTTTTTGGAAGGATAATTTCTTAGCCCCTGATGGTGACGTACAACGTAACGCAGGCATTTAGGGAAGGGAAAGGGGGGAAAGAAGTACGATAAGTGATAGCGCTAAAATTAAAACGGAAATAGAAACGAATTAAGCCATTTGAGGGTAACCCATTAGACTACAACTAATAAGGACGTTTATGGAGGCAGCATGATGTAATGTTGAAGAACAAATGCTTTGGAATTAGACCTACATTTTAATTTGATTTAATAACTTCCTTTGGGAAGTTATTTGACAACTCTGAGCTGCAATTTTTACATGTATTATAAGATGTAAAAATAATATAAAAGGATATTTAAATGGCTGAAAATTAAAATGGCTAGTGAATAATATTTTCCTGAGGTCTGAGAAATTATGTCCATGTCTGTGTAGTACTAGCAGTAGTATGTGGCATATAGTGAGCATCCAATAAGTGGTTTTTGAAAGAACTTCCTCTTGAACTTAAATAAAATTTAAATCCCAGTTTTAATTAAACTAAGTTGACAAGCGGTTCTATGACAATGAGCTAAGAGAACCCCTGTAATCATTTTTCATGAACTTCATTGTGTGATTTTTCTTCTATTTTCTATCCTTTTCTTATGATCTAAAAGGTGACATACAATTTTGATAAGGAAGAGTTTAATTTTTCATAATTCGAATGCTCTGAAGAAGAGAGAATATAAAATATAACAGACTTTTTGTGAGTTGCATTGGAAACAGAAGAAAGCTAATATTCTTGCTGTTAAATCTAATACATGGAAAGTTGTGATCCTTAAGACCAAACAATGACGCTGCTAGGCCGTAATCAGTGATACTTAGAGTTGCTTGGAACTAGACATGTGCATTTGCTCAGCTCTTCTTGTGACCATTTTTCTCATTTACTCCATTTGTTATTTAAAACATTTTGGTTTATCTTTTCGAGCTATATTCTATACATAGATAGCTGCCACTATAGGCTTGCATAAATAAATATTTTCCCCAAACTCTGATACTACTCTTTGGAAAAAATAGCTTTATTATTCTTTTAAGTGGCAGAAGCTCCCCCATCAAAAGACGATAATAAACCATGGTGTTAACAGTCTCAGCAATCCTTTGTCATCTGTGAAGCAATTATGCTGAGAAACAGGTGACAGAATGAACCACTTTCTTGTGATGGCATCAATGTTTTGTTACAAAGCAAGCAAACTCTCTACAACTGTGCCCAACTAATGGGTATGTGTCAAAAAAAAAGTATGTTTCAGGAGCAGAATCTCAGGTGCTTTTCTTTTTTTCCTTCTGTAGACATTTTTTACATTGATGAATGAGAAGCTGCCATTGTGCTCTATAATTATTGTCTGAAAAGTTATTTACTGACAGTTGAATACACTTCCTAATATTGATTATCTTGAAGGGATACAGTGAGTTCATAAAACACTTTTCTACTTTATTAAGCTTTAGAAGTTTAAGAAATGGTGAAGCAAATATCAGACGTTGTCAAGCAAAGAACATAGAGAAGGCTAAGATGTCTGATGTATAAGGGTTCTGAGAAACTTATTTAACTGTCGAGGAATCAAAATATGCTTGTTGAATGAAAAAATAAATCTTCACATTTTGAAGTACTGATGGAGGAACAGAATAAAGGAACAAATGCAAAGTGAAAAATTAAGTGATAATTCAGGCTGAATTTCAATGTGCAATATCAAGAAAACAAAATATATTTGTGAAGTTCATGGGAATATAATTTAGGGTTGTAATATTAAAAAATTTGTAAGTTAATAAGAAAAACTTAGTAATAGTTACTTGTGAACAACTCAGGCAAATGGGGGCTATAAAATATGTTTCTAGTCATAGTTCTCTGTATTCTTATTAAAAGTTTTTGTTTCTCAAGTCCAATGGGAAATATATATTGGAAAGCCTAGTTAAAATAAGGCATTTATATATATATATATATGCAATATATATATTCTCTCTATATATAATATCAGATTATATATCTCAGATTAAACTATGACCTTTAAAATTAATTATGGAAATTTCATATAGTTAGGTATTGGGTGGCCTCTAAGATCTTAGTAATCAAATATCTAGTTCCACCCGAGGGTTGTTATTTGTTCTGTTTTTTCAAAATTTCAGTTAAATTTTCTCTCCATGGGTTTGGCACTGCTGGATTTCATCAATACAATGTTCTCACTAAAAATTATTGTCCAGCTGCCTTTTCGAACCAATGGTATAATTAAATCTAGTCATTTCCTTTTTTTTAACCCTACAAATAGGCTTTTTAATATCACCTATCTACCCAGAGCTATCCATCTAAAACTAACACAAAGGCCTAGATATAGGATTCATTTAGGTTTATCTCCTTCTTAACAAGTGATTCGTAACACCACAGTGGAAACTCCTAAGATATGGCATAGACTTCCTAGCCTCAGAGAGAGTGATGTATGACAAAAGGGGTTGGCACGTGCAACCTGGTGACTTAAGAGAGAGAGAGCCCTCCCAAACCCCAAGACAATTGAGTTTTAAATCAGGTCTGACACATCTAAGACACTTAGCAAAGTATATTCAGTTATTAGCTCTTCTGAAAATTTGTTCAGAGTCTTATAATGGAGAACCCCCAAGGTGGACTGAGAGGCAGGCAAAGATAGCAGGATGAGGTGCATGAGCGGATGGTTCCTGGAAGGACTTTGCCCATCCTTTGGGTATGAAGAATTGAGTTCTCTTCATCCCTGGTCCAGGCATGACCCTCTGCAGAAGACTTTGGTCCAGTAATCACGGTATGGAGTGATCACAAGAGGAGTGTGAATAGTTTATTCTCTGATCTGGGTGAGAGCCATTGCATGCTGGGAACCCACAGGGACAAGGGCTGGGCTTAGCATCCAGCACTCTGTTCAGTGATAGATCTTCTACACATTGGGGCCTAGGACAACTTAAATCACAGATAAAAGCTACCATGGAAGATTAGTATGTTAAGAACTTTGGAATAAATCAGCCCAATGCCTTCTAGTCAGAAATGAGGAAAGCCAGGCTCAGGGAAATTAAATTAAAAGGTCACACACCCATATACTAGAAAATTCACACTCAAATTTGTATCCCCTGACTCCCAGTCTTGGATTCCTTCCTGTACACATCACCCTCTCCATTCTCTGGGAAGAATATTAACCAGTTCTGAGCACCAGTTCATCCAGTTTCTTCAATGCTATTATTACTACTATTACCTCTACTACTAATTCTAGCTAACATTTATAAAGCACTCGCCATATGTCAGGCCCTGTTCTAAATTACTTACATATGTTAGCTAATTTAATACTCCCCAAACCCCAAGATAGATGTCATTATAATCCCCATTTTATAGGTGAGGACATTGAAATTCAAAAGGGTTAAGTAACCTGCTTAAAGTCATAGTGCTAGGAATTATTTTAATAGAATAAATCCCTTGGATTCAGGTATTCCACTCTGATTAAATTCATGAAAAAGTGGAATTGTACAGTAGACTTTGTGATCTGTCTCTGGCTCGATATTTTTTTTTCTTTCCCTCTCATACACACTGTAAGACACACAGTCAATGATGTACATTCAAAATATGACAGAGGCTGTTTAATTAAGACTCTATTCTCAAAGGACCCGTGCAGGAAATTTCTCTGGCGAGCGGGACTGTGTGATTTGCACAATGATTCCAAGAATACTCTTTTAAGCCCTGCATTGTTGTTTGTCTTTTCACCTATCTCTCTTCCTCCTTTTCACTCTCCTCCTCCTCCCTACCTCTGTTGTACTCTGCCTTCTCCATTTTTCTTTTTCTCTTTCACCATTTCTTTTCTCCTTTCTTCCAAGTTCTTTCATCAGAGTTCTCACAACCCCCCCTCCTAAATATTCCCATTATAATCATCCAGGTCATTTGTTCCTTTTTCCCAAGAGTTAATTTCTTATTTTTTTTCCTTCCTGGAGACATAACAACTAAAATGCTGAATGAATCTCTCAAGTAACTTGCTGCCTTTTTTCTTTTGGATGTTGACATTAATTACAGTAGTCAGTGCCCTGTCTTTACTTGTAACAAATGCAACCAAAAACCTTTAATCCTTATCTGCTCAAAACCATGCCTTCTGAAGATCAGTGAATTTGTTCACAGTGCTGAAAAGCAGATGTGATTTTTTGCCTTCCCTCTGCTATTTTTTTGGCTTACTCTGTTTCAGCGTTTTCAAGTGCTGTAGCTTTCAGACATAACTGTGCTTCAGGAAACCAAAACATGTACCATGAAAAGGATGGAAATGAAAAACTCTTAAAATAATGTTTCCAAAGGAATGATGACAAGAAAAAGAAATCCTTAAGAGGAAGAGAACTCTTATTATATTAGTAATAACTTATAAATATTTTGATAGATTTGAAATTTGGTTGGGGGAGATATTAACTCAAGACTGTTCTAGTAAGGATGTGAAACAGAGAAAATGAGAATGGTTCTGAATTAATTATCATGTGATAGAATTTCCCTAAGAAAAATAATGCATAAATGTTTGTAAAGAGCACCAGAAGTGGGAAATTAATCAGCTCGTGTCCTCATTCACATTTGCTTTCCTAAAACTGAAGTATTAAGAAATATCTAAAAGAGGAGATGAGATTACTCTTCAAATGAATACTATCAATCACTTTAAAAGATTCAAAGATTGGATGGAAATTGCTCAAAGGATTATGATAAAGAGAGCAGAGGAAGGGATAATTTGTCTTGAAATGATGCCGACAGGGAGAGAGAACGTGGCAATTAGTGGAAGCTGAAATGGTCTGACCTTTTGGGATAGGGGTGACTGAGGCTGGACACCCAGAGCTATTTCGGGGGAAATCAGTCAACAGATGTTTCTAGCATCATTTAGCAAATATAAAGTTCAAATTGTTACTTAGAGCTGAGGTGGGCAGCATGATAACAGAAAACAGAAGCATTAGAAGTAGCTATTGGCCGCCCTCATCTGGAATAAATTTGCATAGGCTTCTGTAAGTATTTGTGGATTAACAGCCACTATACTAGTGTTTACAAACAGAGATGCTAAAGAGACCTAGCAACTGCTGGGGCTGCTGGCGGTGAGAGGAGGAGAAGAGGAAGGTTCAGTGTTTCCTATTGGTCCTATTGTTCTACAGCTTTAGGACAGTGAATGTGTTAATAGCATAATATTTAAAACTGTTTTCAAAGTTTATCCATACCTCAGAGACATCTTGTTAGCTAAATTAGAATTTTAAAAGCTTCTTTTGAGCAATGTGGAGACGTTTATAATAAAGAAAGCTTTGAGTAACAAAATGCACAAAAAGTAATTTATGTATTTATTTTTGCTGAGCTCTGTTTTAGGGGGAACAAAGGGCCATAAAACATCTTTACTAATTGTTCAGAATGTCTAAATCTATAAATTGGAAATAATGAGATTTTATACCAGTAAATGTCTCACGCTACTTTACCATAAGTATCAGTCAGTGAATCTGAAACTTTATGCGAAATACGTAGGTGGCAGTTATAGTATTCATTTTACCCAGTAGGAAAGTCATTGCCCAAAAATCACCCCGTAAATCAGTGGAACCATTGAGGTTATTGTAGCCCAGAACTCTGTGTCAGCTCTCATGTTCCTTTCCAATGCTATGTCTCAGGAATGTCTTGTGTCTATCCAATTTTAGAGGCCTTTGCCAAATTCAAAGGTTCAAAGGAGGCATGACACAGTTGTGTGGCATCATTTAGTATTGTTTATTTATTTATTTATTTATTTTTTAATTGATAGCAGTATTTATTAGCCAAGCATGATTATTAGTGACTTACTGGATCCAAACACATTTGGGCACCCTGCCATCTCTCTCACATTGTTCTACCAGCTCTTCTGCTTTCTCTCCTTGTGCAGATCAGGTACGCAGTGAAATATTTTTTTAAGTTTAATTATCATAAAAATGCTACCCACTTCAGGTGAACAGTTTTTCAAACATAGAATAAAGCAAGAAGGAAAAACTCACTTCTACACGGGTCCCCAGCCCTATTCCCATTCCCCAGAGGTAACCATTCTTAATATGTTTATACATATTTTACTAGCTATTTCCTCTTCATATACAAGCATATGTGTATACAATATTATCTGCTTTTTGGTGACAATATATATATACGCCTTTTGAAATATATGTGTGTAAATCATTTCTAAAGACGTCCTATTTTTGTTTTTAAGAAAGTACATTTGAAAATAAAGTCAAGTGGAGCACTTATTTTAAATCCTCCTTTTGGCATCTTCAATGAGAGACTTTTGATTCCTTTTCCCTAAAATGTTACCCAGCGCCATGGGCCCTAGAACCACACTGAGCAACACGTCGATATCACTCCTGAGCAGCAGAGAGTTTGGAAGGGGGTGTCATTAGTCTCACCTCCAACTGCAAGTTCTTAGGTCAGCCGTTATTTGTATTCTTTTATTCTCACGATGTTCTTGGTGATGTCACCTCTGCTGCAGGGAGTGACTTGTCTCTTCCCTGGTGATGAAAGTTCCGCTCAGAGTTTCTCATACAGTTCTGGGAGAATAAACTCTTTTTTTTGGGAGGGGGATGATGTAACTTCCTCATGTATGTACTAATAGCACACAGGCTGTTTTTTTTTTTTTTTGTAATTTTTATTTTTTATTTTTTTTGGATGTACATCATATTTCAAATTCTGGACACATTACATCATGTTCACCACCCGAACACTAATTATAGTGCATCCCCTCACATGTGACCCTAATCATCCCTTTTGCCCTCCTCCCTCCCCCCTTCCCCAATGGTAACCACCAGTCCCATCTCCAATGCTATGTGTTTTTTTTTTTGTCATTTTTATCTTCTACTTACGAGTGAGATCATATGGTATTTGACTTTCTCCCTCTGACTTATTCCACTCAGCATAATACCCTCAAGGTCCATCCATGTTGTCACAAATGGCTGGATTTCGTCATTTCTTATGGCTGAGTAGTAGTCCATCATGTATAAATACCACATCTTCTTTATCCATTCGTCCCTTGATGGGCACCTAGGTTGCTTCCAAGTCTTGGCTATTGTGTATAATGCCGCAATGGACCAAGAAGATGTAGAAAATTTGAATAGACCGATCACCAGTAAGGAGATCGAAACAGCAATTAAAAACCTCCCAAAAAATAAAAGTCCAGGACCAGATGGCTTCCCTGGTGAATTCCACCAAACATTCAAAGAAGACTTAATACCTATCCTTCTCAAACTCTTCCAAAAAATTGAAGAGGAGGGGAGGCTTCCTAACTCCTTCTACGAAGCAAACATTATCCTGATACCAAAACCAGACAAGGACAACACAAAAAAAGAAAATTACAGGCCAATATCACTGATGAACATGGATGCAAAAATCCTCAACAAAATACTAGCAAATCGAATACAACAATACATTAAAAAGATCATACATCATGATCAAGTGGGTTTCGTTCCGGGGATGCAGGGATGGTTCAACATCCGCAATCTATCAACGTGATACACCACATTAACAAAATGAAGAATAAAAATCACATGATCATCTCAATAGATGCAGAGAAAGCATTTGACAAGATATAGCATCCATTTATGATAAAAACTCTAAATAAATTGGGTATAGAAGGAAAATACCTCAACATAATAAAGGCCATATATGACAAACCCACAGCAAATATCATTCTCAATGGAGAAAAACTGAAAGCTATCCCTCTAAGAACAGGAACCAGACAAGGATGCCCACTGTCACCACTCTTATTTAACATAGTATTGGAAGTCCTAGCCAGAGCTATCAGGCAAGAAAAATAAATAAAAGGGATCCACATTGGAAAAGAAGAAGTGAAACTGTCACTCTTTGCAGACGACGTGATTTGATATCTAGAAAACCCTAAAGAGTCCACTAAAAAACTTTTAGAAATAATAAAGGAATACAGTCAAGTTGCGGGATACAAAATCAACGTACAAAAATCCGTTGCGTTTCTATACACTAACAACGAAGTAGCAGAAAGAGAAATTAAGAATACAATCCCATTTACTATTGCAACAAAAAGAATAAAATACCTAGGAATAAACTTAATGAAAGAGGTGAAAGATCTGTACACCAAAAACTATAAAACACTGTTGAAAGAAATCGAAGAAGACACAAAGAAATGGAAAGATATTCCGTGCTCTTGGATTGGAAGAATTAACATTGTTAAAATGTCCATACTTCCTAAAGCAATCTATAGATTCAACGCAATCCCTATCAAAGTTCCAACAACATTTTTTACAGAAATAGAACAAAGAATCCTAAAATTTATATGGAACAACAAAAGACCCCGAATAGCCAAAGGATTCCTGAGAAAAAAGAACAAAGCTGGAGGTATCACACTCCCTGGTTTCAAATTATACTACAAAGCCATAGTAACCAAAACAGCATGATATTGGCACAAAAAGAGACACACAGATCAATGGAACAAAATTGAGAGCCCAGAAGTAAACCCACATGTTTATGGACAGCTAATATTCGACAAGGGAGCCAAGAGCATACGATGGAGAAAGGAGAGTCTCTTCAATAAATGGTGTTGGGAAAACTGGACAGCCACATGCAAAAGAATGAAAGTAGACCATTCCCTTACACCATGCACAAAAATCAACTCAAAATGGATTAGTATTGTTTAAAATCAAGTGTTTTACCATTTCCATAGAGGGATCATAGTAAGGAAAGTGTGAAATTATAAAAACTTGAGATAAGTTGGTTGAACTAAATAATAAGCTTATTAGATGATGCTTTCTAAGACTTCAGAGTCATGCTTTAGAGAAGACAGAATATGTTGATATGAGAAAATAATATATGATAACAATGACACTGAAAATCAATGGAGAAAATAAGGGTTGATTGGGTAGTGGATGGTGTTAATAAACCTAGCTTACTTTATGGAACTTATACAAAACAATGTATATATGTATAATCAAGATGGATTGATACCTAAATATGAGAGGTAAAACTATAAAATTAATAGAAGAAAAAGTAGAAGACTATTTTGGGGACCTAGGAGTGGGACAAACTTCTTAAATAAAACTCCTAAAGTTTATGTGCTTTGGAGAGTACACTGGTAACAGTCATTCTGAAAAACAATTTGATAACATTTAGTGAAATGAAGTGTTTACACAACCTATGTCTTGGCATCTGTATCCAGGATATGTGTGTAGCTCAGAGAATTCTCACACAGGTCTATAAAGAAAATATTTAAGTGAAAATTTGTCACAGGGTTGTTTTTGGTAACAAGAAGTTGGAGATAAATACTTATTGTGGTAATCACTTTGCAATATATATGTGTATCAAATCATCACATTGTACACCTGAAACTTACGCAATGTTATATGTCAATTATATCTCAAAGAAGCTGGAAAAAAAAGAAGTTGGAGACAATTATATGCAGACCTCAGAGAGAAGTAATAAGTAAAATGTGGTTGATACATACTATA
This sequence comes from Equus quagga, assembly GCF_021613505.1. Classification (NCBI taxonomy): domain Eukaryota; kingdom Metazoa; phylum Chordata; class Mammalia; order Perissodactyla; family Equidae; genus Equus; species Equus quagga. The sequence continues at coordinate 102,636,251 of NC_060276.1, read as the reverse complement.
GAATGGTACATGTAGCAGTTGGAAACAACTAGATATGCCTACATAATTATAAATAGCTCTTAAAAACAATAGTTCTGAGTTAAAACAAAAAGGAAAAAACAAATCAACATGCATACATATAATACAATGCACATAAACGAATGAATCTCTAACATATTGGAAAATTAGTCAATGGCAGGAGATGGAAATAGTGAATGGGGATAAAAGAGGATAAATACAGGGGCTGGCCCCGTGGCCGAGTGGTTAAGTTCGCGCACTCCGCTGCAGGTGGCCCAGTGTTTCGTTGGTTTGAATCCTGGGCGTGGACATGGCACTGCTCATCAGACCACGCTGAGGCAGCGTCCCACATGCCACAACTAGAAGGACCCACAACGAAATATACAACTATGTACCGGGGGGCTTTGGGGAGAAAAAGGAGAAAAATAAAAAAATCTTTAAAAAAAAAAAAAAAAAAAAAAGAGGATAAATACACAGAACAACAGATTGGCCTTCTGGAGCTGAATGATGATGATGTTCTCTGAATTCTGGAGTCTGATTAAATCAAACTCATGCACACAAAAAGCAAAGCAAAGCAAAAAACCTAATAATTATTGACTTATAAATGCAGATGAACTAGGTATTATTTGGACAAAGAGAGATTTGTTTATTCTAATGACCTCGAAGAAAGCAGATGGCATGATGGAGAGGACCATCCTAGTAGACTGGAAAAAAAATTGAAAGATGCAGCATAAAAAACTGAGTTTGAATTCTGGCAACACTATGTCAGCTTTGCAAATTATTTAAAGTCTCAGCTTCCTGATTTGTACATAGGAAGAATAATAATGTACCACACACACATTACAAGAGCACTTTATGTATTTTTAAAGGTCAGAAAATATTATTATAAATATTTATAGTCCATAAATGGGTCTTTACAGTGATGGCTTCAATTATTTTGTGTACGCTGCTAGTTCTCAAATCTGTCCAGCCACAGCTTTCATTTGTTTTCCAGAATCGTATGCTTACCTTCTGCCTTGATATCTCTATTTGGATATCCAACAGACATCTAAAACTCAGAATGCCCCAAACTGAATCATTATTCTCAGTTCTTTGTACCTGTTCTTCCTAACAGCTCTCAGTGAATGGAATTAATATCCACATACTTCCTAAGACAGACTCCTCAGAATTTAGCCACTGTCTTTCTCCTCTCATTTATCCCCTCTTCCAAACAATAACGATGCTCTGAATAATTATAACTTCTTAATTGCTCCTCTTCATCCTCAAAACAACTGTCTTCATTCTGGTACTGTTATCGACTGCTTAAATTACCTCAAAAAGTCCTAACGTTGACCTTCTTTCCCATAACCTTTCCAAACCTTTTTGGAATGATTTATAATGACCTTTCTAAAGGCAAGTAGTATTACTTCTCTCCCCTGCTCAAAATTCTTCCATGACTCCCCATCCACATTGCATAATGTTTAATCTAAGTAGTTTGTTAGGATCTGATCCAAATACTTGACCTTTGCTTATCACCCCTCAGCCTTCACATGAGTGTCTTTCAAAGAGTAGGTCGTGACACTTGAATGTCTCAGGTCCTTTATGTTAGTGGCTGTTGACCAACACTTTTAAACGAAATATGATAGAAATAGAAAATAGAGGCATTGCTTGTAGTGTGGGTAAGTATTATGTTGTGACGTTTTGACTCACACATCCATACGTAGACATATACATACGTCTGTGCATGCATACACGCATATACATACATATAGACTCTAGATGTAAAATTTATTTTTTATCTTGACTCCCAGAGTCCTCCATCTTACTGTCATTTCTATGTACCAGCTAACCCTAGTAGACTGCTTGCAGCTTCCTCAACATACTGTGGTTTTTCTTTCCTCCAGGGATTTCTATTCCCGTCTCCTGAAATGCCCTTGTTCCCTTTGACCAGCACAACTCTTGCTCTCTCTTTTTTGAGTTAGCTTCAGAGTCACCTCTTCAGTGAAGTTATTTTTGATCCTCACATAATCCCCAAAGCAAGAGATAATGTCGTTTATGTGTAACCCTATAATATTCCATGCCTATACCTATTTGCCCTCCGTTACACTGTATTGTAATTTCCTGTTTAGGGATTCTTTTCTCGTGAAACTGATAGCTCCCTGAGAACAGGGAATGTGTGTTACTATCATTTTGATTTTATCTTCCCTAAAGTTGACAGATCAGACAAGATAATCTCTAAAATCCTTCCCAGCTGTAAATTTCTAGACTAATCTAATTCTTGGATTTGACATTTTAGGGGATATTTATGATAAATTGCATAAGTACTGACTGATCTAATTTGGTCTTCAGTGTGGCTGAACCACTACTTAGGATTTGGCAGTTTAGTTATGTTTATGTCTGTTACTGATTGAATCCCATACAGTTGTGGTAGAGGACAATTTTTCCAATTGACCCCAATCATTACCAATATCTAAGATGGAAGAAAAGTATGAAGCTTCTAGGATTGGATGGGACCACCTAGACTCTTTCTGTAGGTCTGTAAGCATGCTCATAAACTGTGAAAAACTCACTCAACCGTGTGTCTCCAAATATCCAGTTGTTTGGCATAATGAAGATATCATATCTCATTGCCATTTTCTGGTTTAATCCAGATGTTCTATGTTTCATATTCATACACTTAACAATGCCCTTGCACCAGTGATATTTTAAATTATAAATGATATGTTTCTCAACATCCAGTCATCTGAATACCTAACAAACTATCCTTCCCTTAATATTTTCAATAAACTAAAGTTATTATGTTTCTTTAAGGGAATTTTGCAACTATGGAATTAATGACAGTGCCAGAATCACCAATTTTGTTAAGGCCAAGAGCAAAAGGGGGAAAAAAGCTTTAGAAAACTAACTACTTTACTAATGAAAACAAATCAATGGTTAGAGAAAGAACATTGTTATAAATGCCCTAGCTTGGCTGACTAACCATCCCATTTTTCTCTTTAGAAGGAAAAAGAAATTCCAAGAGAATCCTTCAGGGCGGACAATTTCTTCTCTGAATTTTGCTAATACATATTTTAATTCTAAACTTAAATTGCTAGACACTGCTTGAAATTCATTGACTTCCATAATTCTAGTTTTAAAATGCCATTGTAGTCCAGTTATCACTTTAGATCTTAGATTTATTGGAAGAACTGTAGGAACTTTGCATTAGATCCTGTCCCCTCTCGTCGCCTTGCTTCTGCAGCTGCCATCCTCTATCTGGTCCTCTCCTGACCATACCCTTTCCTCCATCCTTCCGCAAGAGCTGCTTCTTATCTCCTGAAGTCAAGGCCATTTTCCACTTCTCTTGAAGAAGCCAGGAGACCACTCAAAAATACTTGTTTCATTTTACTTCAATCTCTGTCCGTTCATTCATTCAATAAATATTTATTGAGCACATACTATGTGGCAGCCTGTGTTCTAAGCACTTGAGATTAGGGAACAGACAAAAATGCCTACCCTCATGAAGCTTCATGCCAGTGGACTTCTGGGTCTGTCTTTGCATAATCTGAATGATCTATTAGTGGACTTTCTTAAATTTAAATGCCTTCTACTTGTGAGATAAATCCAGAAGATATTTCACTCAGGAAGACTGGATTTAATGAAATCTCTACAAACTATATCAGTTCAGATTGAGTGATGGAATATTAAGATATAGAGAGATACATTAGTAATTCCTCTTTGCATTCCCAGGACCATGATGTTAAATGTTTTAAGATTATGAGTAAATATTTTATATATGACTATTTGGTTCAGTAAAAAAAAAAACTTAGATAAGTGGAACATATTTGCAGTTAGAAGATCTGGATTGCAGTTTAAATAGTCCCGCTTCATAATTTGACACCTTCTTGAAAGCTGACTCTTTTATTACGCTTTTGCAAACTAAAGTTCTCTTTCCTTATTAATAGAGTGATAAAATTCCTAGATTTACACAATAATTAGGGGCCATGTAGGAAGATTTTCCGTTCACGTTAGGCATCCTTCATGCTACATTTCTGAGAGCTTCACAAGTCATTTCAGCTTCCTTTTAAACCCACTTGATGGGAATTTCACTTCTTCACACGAAACTTTATTCTAATATTAGTATTAATAATTCTTTTCTCTACTAACTTGAAATCTGCTTTTCTAAAGTATTCACTTCTTGATTCTAATTCGTCACTTAAGTATCCCACATGCCAGATTATCATGGTTTTCCTGAGGCTCTTCTTACTCAGAGAGTCATTCCATATCCCTCGTCTTTCCTTTCCTGGTGAGATTTCTGATCTCACTCATTCTGGTCACCTTCCAGAATGAGGTGAATAGACTTTGTGGTTCAACATTCCCAGAAAACCATAGAATGTGGAACTGGACACATGATCCTAGATGTGATCGATCTAGTATAACTCTTACCACAAAATTCTTAACACTCTATGTGCATATATGTCCTATACATGTGCTGTATGTTCATAACTTTTTTCCCAACAAGCCTCAGCATGCTGAGCTTGTGGTGAGCCACACGTACAATGTGAAGGAATTTTAGAATACATTCATGTGCCATATAAGTGAGGTCTCAGTCAATGACGAATGGCATATACAACAGTGTCTCAATAAGATTGGTTCCATACGGTCTAGCTGTGCAGTAGGCTCTTCCATCTAGGTTTGTGTAAGTACACTCTATGATGTTCGTACAACGACGAAATCTCCTAAGGATGCATTACTCAGAACATATCCCCATCGTTAAGTGACATATGACTACTTGATTAAAGTGTCAAAATGAAAAGCAAACATTAAGGTTAAGTTTGCAAGGTCTATAGCGATTTTGTTTTAATTACCACAGGGATTCGCTGTGCCAATTACCTCGTTGTTCAGCATTCACCCACCATGGCAAGTGCTGACAAGGAAATTTGCACCTCCGCCTCCAGTAAAAGATGAATTATGAAAAACAAGTGTTTCAGATTTACTTGAGGAGTGAGGAATATATAAAAAAATGCATTCTGTAAGGACAGTCTGAAATTCAAGATAATGAAGAGACCAGCCCTATTCTTGAACTTATTTTAAATGATTCTGACCATGCTAATCTCATGTTCCAAAGATAAAGTCAAGTTTTAAAGACCAGATCAGAAGAATCCTGACAAAACAATAAATAGCTGAGGAGTTAGTTATAAAAAGAAATGGTTCTGCTTAAAGAAGACATGCAGAGTGTCTTAGTTCAGGCTGCTATAGCAAAGTATTATAGGCTGGGTGGCTTATAAACAACAGAATGTATTTCTCATAGTCCTGGAGGCTAGGAAGTCCACCATCAAGGCACCAGCAGATTTGGTGTCTGTTGGAGGCCTCCTTCCTGGGTCACAGATGGCCTTCTTCTTGCTATGTCCTTACTTGGTGGAGAGAGTGAGAGCACTTTGGCATCTCTTTTATAAGGATACCAATCCCATTCATGAAGACTCCACCTCATGACCTAATCACCTCTCAAAGGCCCCACCTCCTAGTATGTTACCTTGGGGGTTAGGTTTTAACATATGAATTTAGGGGAGGAGACACTGTCATTCAGTCTGTAACACATTGTATAGCAATACCACTAAAGTGTGTTTTTAATGGTCCTCAAAATAAGGCCAAGAAGAAAAATGAAACTTAAAAACTATAAACCATCATCATTAAAAAAAAAAATCCGTATTATCAGTTGTAGGCAACAGAGTAAAAGGGGACTCATTAGCTACTCATTCATGCATTCACTACATTAATCTGCAATTGAACAAACCACCACACTCTGAATTATATTACAGAACTGATATAATTGGGTATGGGTAAATGGTCCATGTCAGTTTTTAGTCCTTTTATCTTTGCATTATACAATTCAAAATATCAAACATGTTTTATGAAGACAGATCTATCCAGATCAGTCCTGTGGGCATAAAGTTCTTCAAACCTCATGGCTAGTCCTGAACTAAATCTCTATGGTTATCTACTGGATGGCATTTATATGGAGGAGAGACATTTTTTTCCTAAAGGAGAATACAGGCTTTTCTTTTTGACACCCAAGAGTAGCAGTTGGCATGGAAATGGAGGGGATAGGATGGTAACATTTCTCTTACTTGCTCTGAGAAATTTTATTTTTTTGAGATCTGACTTTGTTGTAAAATGAAATACATGCATTAAAAATTCAAGCAATAAAGTAAATAATAATCTAAAAATTGAATCAACCCAAATTGTAACCAGAATTCATCAGCATTAATATTTTGGGAATCATTACAGACATCTCTTATATATACATGCAGATAGAAAAATGGATAGAGAGAAATAATTTTGTAAAAATTAGATCATATTATATATGCTAATTTAAGTAAACTGTTAAATTTGGTTTGCTTTATTTAATTTGAAGACAAAGAAAGTAGAGTGTCTATAAGGAAACATAGGTGGTAAGCTTCTGTCTATTAGTCTTGGTGATGTTTTTGTGGATCTGACTCCAAAGGCAAGGAAAACAAAAGCAAAAATAAACAAGTTGGACTACATCAAACTAAAAAACTTCTGCACAGAGAAGGAAACCACCATCAAAATGAAATCTACTGGATGGGTGAAGATATTTGAAAATCACATATCTGACAAGGGGTTAATATCCAAAATATATAAAGACTCATACAACTCAACAACAAAAAACCAAACAAGCCAATTAAGAAATGGGTAAAGGATCTAAATAGATATTTTTTTCCAAAGAAGACATACAGGTGGCCAACAAGCACATGAAAAGATGCTCGACATCACTGATTATTAGAGAAATGCAAATCAAAACCACAATGAGATATCACCACACACCAGTCAGAATGGCTATTATCAAAAAGACAAGAAATAACAAATGTTGGAGAGGTTGTGGAGAAAAGGGAACACTTGTATGCTACTAGTCGGAATGTAAATTGGTACAGCCACTATGGAAAACAGTAGGGTGATTCCTCAAAAAATTAAGAATAGAACTGCCACATGATCCAGCTATTTCACTTCTGGGTATTTATCTGAAGTATATGAGAACACTAATTTGAAAAGATATATGCACCTCCATATTCATTGCAGCATTATTTACCATAGCCAAGATGTGGAAACAACCTAAACGTCCTTCGATGGATGAATGGATAAAGATATATATATATATATATATATATATATATACACAATGGAGTATTATTTAGCCATAAAAAAGAATGAAATCTTGCCACTTTCCACAACATAGGTGAACCTTGAGGGTATTATGCTAAGTGAAATAAGTCAGGGAAAGACAAATACCATATGATTTTACTCATGTGTGGAATCTGAAAAGAAACAAAAGAAACCAACAAAACAAAAACAAACTCAGAGAGAGAACAGATTGGTGGTTACCAGAGGGGAAAGGGGTTGGGGGTGGGCGAAATGAGTGAAGGCAGTCAAATGTAAGCTGATGGATGGTAACTAGACTTTCGGTGGTTATCACTTTGTAGTATGTACAGATGTCGTATTATAATGAGGTACACCTGAAACTTATATAATATTGTATACCAATTTTACCTCAATAAAAAAAAATGGAGTGAAACTGAAGCTATCATTTGTATTCTTCAATACAAGATGTGCCGGTTCTTAAAATATCCATTTAAGACTTAGACAAAAGGTTATATAAAGCAAATAATTTGCTTCTATTATGCCCTTTTGAAAAGCTAGATTTCATTTTTAGGTGGTATTAGTTTTACTCTCTTCTATTAAACCAAGGTAGTTAACATTCTTAAAATTTATTCCACCTTTTGATTTTTGTTGTGCATATATTTTTAACTTTGCCAAGATTTACAGTGGAATCTTCAGCTTACTGATTTTACAAGCTAACCTTTCCCAATCACAAGCAAATTTATTAACATTTATTATGTTTCCAGATGCTTGATATTTAAACAAATTGGAGTAAAATTGTAGGCAAGGAGGAACTCTTTGGAATTCTCAGTCCCTTTTCCATTCACCACTGGATTTTTTTCAATTCCCAGAGAGCCGCATAGTGAATAAATGCATAATATTAAGACAGAATGGAATCAACAGTGCAGGAGAGCAGAAATAGTTTTGAATTCTCTACCAATTCTCCATTTACAATAACTATTTGATAACTAGCTTTAAGGCAGAATTGTTTGAATACCCAGTTATCTGCATACAGATTTCCTTTTGTTCCTTCCATTTGTCTAGAGAGCAGTTTTCAAGTAAGTGTTAGTATTTATAATACTTAACATATTAGGTTGTAGGCACAAAACCATGTGTGTTGAACCCTATTAGGGGTTTACAGGATTTTTAAGGGTAACTTTTATCTTAATATAATTCTTATCTTTCACATGTGTTAACCTCCAAGTTAAGAAGTCATAGTCCTATGTAACATTTAATATGTGTGCACATATATGAAAGTATATGTATATATATAGGCATGTACATACATGTGTATATGTTTGTGAATATATGTATTTGTATGTGTTTGTGTATGTGTGTGTATGCGTAGATGTGTGTGTGCATGTATGTGTGTGTGTGAGAGAGAGAGGGTGAGTATGAGTGTGGGGGGTAATAACCCTGATCATTTAAGCTTGCTTCTATATGTAGTTTCTTTCTTTCTTTCTTTCTTTTTTTTTGGTGAGGAAGATTGGCCCTGAGCTAACATCTGTTGCCAATCTTCCGTTTTAAAAATTTTCTCCCCAAAGCCCCAGTACATAGTTGTGTATCCTAGGTATAAGTCATTCTAGTTCTTCTATGTGGGATGCCACCTCAGCATGACTTGATGAGCAGTGCTAAGTTTGCGCCCAGGATCTGAACCGGTGAACCCCGGGCTGCTGAAGTGGAGCAGGCGAACTTAACCACTCGGCCACGGGGTGGGCCCCTATTGTTTTGATACTCTCTATCAGCCCTTTTTATCTCTTGGTTTCCTGAAATTTTGGAGAGTAGTCTTTCAAAAAGTGTGTTGAGGAGTTGACTTCTTTAACGTTTAAATACGTCTTCCTGTTGCCAGTCTTCTTAAACAACAACGTGTCCAGATGTCCTAGGCTTGAGCTTCAGAACTCGTAGATGGTCTTCCCTTGCCCCCTGGCATTAGCTACCCTGTGGAGGATCGGAGGCCAGTCCACGTTTCCTCTTTAATAGGTGATTTGATTTTTCTGCCTGGATGCCTGAAGAATTCTTTCTTTCTATTTGAAAGGTTATTGAACATTTACATTAGAACCTCTTCAAAATTTTGCTAGTGTGACCTTTTAAGATTCTATTCTTCACTCTTTTACATAACATTTCTAATAGTTATCACTGAGTACAGTTTTATGTTTGAATTATTGGATTCTTTCTTTTGGGAACCTCAGTTATCCACAGGATTTTCTTTTCAGACAAGGAATCTCTGGCATTTACTCTCTGTGTCTTTGAATGTCAGATATTGAAATTGTCATTTTGCTCTTTCAACATGGGAATGGCAACTTCTTACATCTTTTTTGATATTTCATTTTTGCTACATGGAAATAATCAAACATATACAATTGTAGAGATATAGTATGATGGAGCCGATGCATCTGTTACTCAGCTTAGAAAGTTATCACACATAACTGATGCTGCTGGCCCTGACAGAGTACGGGCCGGACTTACCCTTCTGTAAATAACTGGAAAACTGGAAAAAATCTATGAGACAATAGTTTTTGGACACTGGATAACCGGAAATTCAGAACTATGATCTCCCTGGAAAGGGAAGCATATGAGGTAAGCCTTGTAGATGGCCCTGGCCTGTTGCCTGGAGGCATTTGCTGTCCTGCCATATAGTGAGGGGGATCCCAGAGCATGCAAGTTTCCTTGATTTGAAGAGACAGAAAGACTGAGATGGCTGGAACTTGCAGGGCAGAATATGAGCAAGGAGGGAGCTTCATGAAGAAAAAGCATCAGAAATCTGCATAGAAGTACCCTTGAGTCTCTTCGTGAAAACTAAGCTATGTATGCATATGGAGAAAGTCCATGAAGCTGGGCAAAAATCAAGCAGAAAGCTGTAAGCTGAACAGCTCCCAGAGGTCACGCAGGGCTGACAGTTCCCAGCACACTGCTGTTCCAGCCCCAGCTGTTTGTGTATTCCCAGCATCAACCGCCAGACATGTGAGCGAGCAAGCCTTCAAATGATTCCAGCCCCCAGCCTTGGAGCCATCCCAGCTGATGCTGTGTGGAGCAGAGACGGGCTCTCTCAACTGAGCCTAGCCCAGATTGAAAATTCATGAGCAGAATAAATGTTTTAAGCCAAAAAAACTGGGGTGGTTTCTTACTCAGCAGTAGAGATCCAGAACACATCCTATATGCTTTCAGTTTGCAATTGTCCCATGCTTTTCTCAGTCTGCATTATTTCTGAATGCCAAGGTAAAAGTGGTTCTCTGGAGAGTGATTCCTCTGTCTGTCTGTCTGTCTGTCTGTCTCTCTCTCTGTCTCTTGGCTTACATTCACCTCCTCTACTTGCCCTTCTAGGTTAAGGGAAGCTCCTAAATCCAGGAAGTGCTTCTCTTCATCAGGATGATGCTAAATGCCTGGTAAGGATGGGTGTCCGCAACAGCACTGCCAGAAAGTTTTCTATTTAGTGAGTCTCTCCCTCTAGAGCAACCTCTGAATGAAATCGTCTTCATAGAGAAAAAGAGCTCTAACAGTCATCCCTTTTCCCCCTGCAAATGGTCCAAATTCGGAGGTATTGATGGTGTTTTCCAGGTTTTCCTTTATTCATTTCCTACCACAAAGCACTCTTTTTTTGGGCCAAGTGACGTCATCCCTGAGTGACTCTTCTTTAGTCTGAAATTCATGTCATCCATTTGAAACTATTTCCTAGTTTAACTTCTGAGGAAAAATTTTCCTTATTTTTTTTCCCTTTGGTCATAAAGGTCAGCTTTTCTCACCTTATTCTTATGCTGGCTCATCTAGCTAGGATATCCTTATTTCCCAAGGAATCGATTATGACCAAATATTGCTCCTTCACTGGGAATAAATTCACACACACACACACTCTGCAGGGGAGAAGTTTTATGTACTTCAGAAAACCTACTACAAAGAAAATTTAAGAGGCAGAGATAAACTTGGAAAATATTTCCTGCAAATATGATAAATTTAGGGCGAGCTCCAACCTAAGCACTATTAGCATTTGAGTCAGATAAATATTGGTTGTGAGGCCTGTCCTACGCATTGTAGGATGCTTAGTAACATCCCTGGTCTCTAACAACCAGATGCCAGGAGGATACTCCTGGTTGTAACAAACAAAAATGTCTCCACACAATGCCAATATCCCATGAGGGGTACAAAATCCACCCCCAGTTTAGACCTACCGATTTAGGGCTAATCCCTTTATTAGTTAGACTGTGCTGTGTTACATTAGGTTATGTGGGGTCTTAACATAAAACATTTATTTTTACACACGTCACAGTCCTTTGCAGGTTAGTTGATTCTTCTTTGTAGCTTTTCCCTGAGGAAGTGTATCTAGGCCAGCTTCCATATTGATTATTCAGGCCTCTACACTGCAACTTCAGCCTTTCTTATTGCAATTTTGCCATCTCAAAAGTTCTTTACTTCTTGCTATATGGATTATAGAGAAGAATTCACAACACTTTTAACTGCCTTAGACTAGAAGTGATACATGACTTCTGCTCATGTTCCAATTGATGACATGGCAGTCATATCACCCCAGTCTAAGTGCAGTGAAGACTGGAAAACAAATTTCTCGTGACATAGGAAAATAATGGTGTGGTAAACCAATTTCATTGTCACTGTAAAGCATAGCTTATCTGAAAGTGGTCCCTTGAAAATAATTTTAAAATCTTTAGTTTTCAAAGTCCAATGTGAAAATTGTAAAACCTATAGAGTAATAATTCAGCAAAGAAATACAAATGAAGAATAAATGCATTAAATTGTTCAAAATAGCTAATAATCAAAGGAAAAAATAAAATTATTTTCTCCTATAATATTCAAAAACACTACAAATGATAATACTCAGTGCTGACATACTGATGAGGATAAAATAAGATAGCACTTTCATATATTTGCTGGTGAGATGGTGGGTTATTAAAAACTTTGTGGAAAAACATTGTCAGCATGTATCAAAAGTCCTTATAATGTTCGTACTTTTTTATTGAGATATAATTGACATATAATATTACATTAGTTTCAGGGTACAGCATGATTTGATATTTGTATATATTGTAAAATTATCACCACAATAAGTCTAGTTAACATCCATCACTACACATAGATACAAATTTTTCTTCTTGTGATGAGAACTTTTAAGATCTACTATCAGCAACTCTTTTTGTGTGTGTGAGAAAGATTGTCCCTGAGCTAACATCTGTGCCAGTCTTCTTCTATTTTATATGTGGGACACTGCCACAACATGGTTTGATGAGTGGTGGGGAGGTCCATGCCCAGGATCCGAACCCACGAACCCCGGGCCACTGGAGTAGGCGAACTTAACCACTATGCCACTGGGCTGGCCCCCCAGCAACTTTCAAATAAAAAAATACAGTATTATCAACTGTAGTCACCATGCTGTACAGTACATCCCCAGGACTTACTTACTTTATAACTGGAAGTTTGTACCTTTTAATGCTTGTACTTTTTGATTCAGTAATACCACTTATAGAAACCTATACTATAATAAAGAGGTAACTAGATATCTAAGATTTATGAGAAATTATTTTTTTCTTAAAGCAATTCTATAGGAATAAATACTAGAAGCAACAGATATGCAAGAGTCATGAAAAGACGAAATACAAACTCTCAGATATCCTCCTTACCCCTCTTAAGTTCTAATCAGCTGGAAATAGTCACAGGGAATTAAAAAGCATTCACATTTTCAGTTTTATGGTAAGAAAAGCTGGAATGGAGAACAGGCCAGTGCCTCTAGCCTCTGACCTCCATTTCCTAACCTAGATCTTGGGACTTTCTTGACTATGAATAATGCAATCAGTAGGTCAGAGTGGACTGAACAAAGGTGTCAGACACCTGGGTGGGGCCTGCCAGAAGCTGGGGGCAGGTGGTTTAAGAGATGAGAGAGCGTGTGGTCTGCCTTGCTTTTAGGTGCCACTGGCAGTTTGGACCAATGGGCTTGAGGCTCTAAGCAGGCTTCATTCAGATAATCCATTCCTTTTCCTGAAAGGGATTAGAGGATAAAAGGTCAGAAGTTCTATGGTGATACCGCCTCCTCCTGGATGATGAAGCAGAAATTTTCTCCTAGAGTTTAGGGGAAGAGGGGTGGATAAGAGTTCCTGATGTACCAAAATTGGATGCATCCAAATGATGAGGTATTATGCATTCATTGAAAATAATGTTTGGAGAAGTATGATTTGTGAGAATGGCCATAATATAAAAGTAAGATAAGTGAAAAATGCAGATTAGAGTTCTGTAAATAATAGTAAGTCAATTCACTTAGCACAAAAGATGATATGACAGAGGTTATCTCTGTTTGATAGGATAAAGTATGATTAAAATTTCTGTTTCTATGCTTTTCTGTTTTGTATATTTTATAAAATACTTAGAAACTCATTAAAATATTTGACATCCATCCCTATCTGTTGATCTGTATCTATCTACTACTAGAACTTAGGGGACGTGTATGTGGTCATTCGCATAGGTAGACCACACACAGGTAGACCACACACCTAACTGCTACATGCACGGATTAGCTGCAGATGGGCATCATGCCAGCTTAAAGGCGGGGCAGTAGTCACATCGAACATAAGCTTCTCTTCCCTTGTGGGTCAGCTAGATAAGCAAATTTTAAAGAAAGACAATTCATATGTGTCTGGGGGCTGGGGAGGGCAGGAAGCGTGTGCAGAAATGAGTTACAGAGTCCAGGGAGTCAACACTCGCAGGTCTATAATGGTAACTAAAACACTAACGTTCATTGAGCAGCTCCTGTCCTAGGATTTCGGCAAATACTTTTATCATTTACCCTTGTAGAAGCACGGATACAAGTTATTAGCAGAAGGAAAACCTCCTGTGCCACATGTGCCTCTAACCTTAGTGAGCGTCACTTCTGAATAACCTGATGCAGGTGTCCACAGGTTGCTGATAATTGAGAACAGTTGGCTGTATAGTGAGTAAGCCAAGGAACTGATTTTTTGGCAGAGACAGTTCGCTGACACCTGTTGTGCTTCATAAGTTCCACGTCTGCATATTTCATATTTCATGCTCCTCCCTCACTGCCAATCTGACAAATGTACCTGACTGTTTTCGGTAGGGTGTTAAGTTTACTTCAAATTCAAGCTTTCATTTTATGTATATAGGAAATCAGATAACTGAACATATTCAAAGTGTATGCTGAGTTGATACATTTCACAAGATTCCTGCTTTACTATCTGTACTTTGTGAGAGCTATTTTGGTGTCTTAAGGAGTTTTATTTTCATGTATGGTAGGGTTCAGATATGGCCTAGAGCAGTGGTTCTCAATGTGTGCTCCCAGAGCAGCCTCATCAGCACGACCTGGGAATGCAAATTCATAGGCCCTCTCCCAGATCAGGAACTCTGAGGATGCCATCCAGCACTCTGTTTTAACAAACCCTCCAGGGAACTCTGAGGCACATTCAAGTCTGGGAACCGCTGGACTAGAACCTCGCTATTCAAAGCTTGGTTGGTGGAACACCATAGGAATTATGGGAAGGCTTATAAAATCCAGAATCTTGGGCCACGCTCCAGAATTACCGAATTAGACTCTGCACTTCAAGATCCCCAGGTCATTCGCGTGCACATTACAGTTTGACAAGCACTGAGATATACCCCAGTGATCCAGTTGCTAAGTTTTCTTAGGTTTCAGTTGATTTGGGATGGGACCCATGCCTTGGTTATGTTTTTTAATGCGTCACTAAAGGATAATATACATGCAATATACATACTGAATACCTTCTTAAGCCTAGGTATGTTTAAAAGCATCCTCAGGTGATTCTAATGTATAGCCAGTGTTGCGTACCCATATCAAGGAAGGAAAACCATAAAAGCCTTATGTTCTTAATAGTCTTCCTTTGTCCATCGAATTCATATTTTAATTCCTCTGTTCTTGTTAAGCGTCTGTCTGCAATTGGTGTTAAAATAATTATGCTTGTCTTTCCTTGACAATGTGGGCACTAAGCACATACACAATTAGGATATTCTAAATGTGTTAACTTTTCATAGTATTCTTTGAGGATTCCTTTCTTGAAGGTGCCAAGGATTTGAAAAATTTTGCCTGCTCAACTCCATTAATATTTAGTGAAGAGCCTAGATTAAATTGGGCTGATCACTGAGCAGGTGCAAAGAGACCTGCTTAATAAATGGAGTATTTCCATGGCATCAACATCGTTATATTCTTTGTAGACAAATGAATGTGATTTAGTTTGTATGCATGAAGCACAATTTCTCTGTTGGCCCAGATGTTGATTAGCAACACTAGAAGCGAGGGGGCCAATCTGAAAATCTGGATGGAAAACTAGAGTATTTGTTCAGAATCAAAAATATTTGTGACTCAACTGGCTGAAAGGGTAAAAAATACTATGCTGTTTACCCTCTTTTCCACAGATAGTAAGCACCAGAAAAACAGTCGAGATTATGCTGCCTAGGCAGAATGAACAAAGAGCAGCAGTAATCCAATTTATGTGGTTAAAGCTGTGCCACTGATATCTTTGCTCATGCAGGCTGTTGGTCTAAAAGTGAACAGAAATGTAAAACTATAAAATGAATATTAGCTTTTGAGCATGCCCACCTTCAGTACTAAAAGGGAAACAAAAGAAACCAAACAAGTGCTGGTTATTTCTTTGAGTAGTAGTATTTTTATAATAGTAAGAAACAAGCTGCTTTAAAGAACAGTTACAATTGTTACTGAGATCTGAGTTCTGAGGCCTCATATTAAATGTGAACATAAGCATCCATAAACAAGACATATTGACAGAATATAATTTAAACTATGGCTCCCTGTTCATAGTCCCAGTGATTTGAAATTCATCACTAACTGAAACATTCAATGTTTCTGTCTCATAATTTATGCAGATTCTAAAAGCCCGACATTGCTAAGAATCATGAGCCTCACAGTTCTTTATTACTTTAAGAGAGCAATGGTAATGAGATGGAAAAAGGAGGGCTGAAAGCTTGCTGGGGCTGAGGATGGACTGTGGGAGTGAGAGGCACCAAGAAGTCTGGATGGGCACATTAAGCTTTATGCATTAATGTTAGGGGTCTATTTTCACGCTATAAAAATATAAAAAGGGCAAAGACATAAAAGCCTGAGACAAAGTAAATACTAAGTAATATTTTTATTTCAATGAAATCAACATTAGTGAGAAAATAATTAGTTTTAATAATGTTAAAGATGGCCTAAGGATTGGAACCCTCACACATTCCTTTGGAAAAGTCTGGCAGTTCCTCAAAATGTTAAACACAGAGTTCATGCATGTTCATAGCAGCATTCTTCATAGTAGCCAAAACAGGAAACCAAAATGTTCATCAACAAATGAATGGAGAAACAAAATGTGTATTATCTGTACCATAGAATATTATTTGGTCCTAAAGAGGAATGAAGTACTGATACATGCTACATGGATGAACCTTGAAAACATTTTGCTAAGTGAAAGAAGCCAGTCACAAAATACCACATTTTCCAGAGTGGGCAAATCTATATTGATGGAAAGTAGATTAGTGATTACTTAGTGCTGGGGGGGGTGGATTCATGAGAGGAAATTGGGGGGGGGTGACTGCTAATGTGTACAGGTCTTCATTTTTGGGGTGATAAAAATGTTCTGAAATTCAATATTGGAGATATTTGCATAACTCTAAGTATATTAAAAGCCACTGAATTGTGCACTTTAAAAGGGTGACATTTATGGTAAGTGAATCATATCTCAATAAAGCGATTAAACCAAAAAAAAAAAAACTAAGTAGTGATACCAAGTAACAATTAATTCCAAGAATCTGTGACATGGGGAACAGCAGAAGTGGTACAGAATTTATCTTCTAAACAAAGGCAAGAATGGAGATGAATGTGGACTATGTAATGATACTCAGATGGCAGAAATATAAACTTTTTAAGCTAAATTTTAAACGATGTAGAAAAAGAAAAATTCAGGTCACATCTATATAGTTCAAGTTTAGACTGAATTGAGAAAAAAAGCTCAACCAACCAAATTTAACAACTCACTGAAATCAAAAATAACTATTTGAGGCTATTGAATGAAATTATTATTTAAACATGCAGTTAGTAATATCTCTGTACATTTTCTAATTTTCGGAGGCACTTCTTATTTTCTTTCTTTTTTTTGGTATGCCTAAGAAATATCTCAGGTAAGACAAAATGTGTGAGGTATTACTCCACAGTACTGTGGAGTGCACGGGTTACTTTATGAATTACCACAGGCAAGATTAATGAATGAATGATTTAATCATTACCAAAAACTTTATCCTGCCCAAGAAATCCTAGGTATATTTTTTTTTCCAAGAATTTTGGGCCTGAGGGATTTTGAATGTTAGAGTTGACATTTCTGTTAATGTCCCTTCTGTCACAGTTGTTATAGACCTGAAACTTGGGTCTGTGAAAAGAGAACTATTCCCTTTTTTTCTCCTGCCTTCCTATGTATAGACTAGCCCTCAAATAGGCTAGTTCCTAGAGCAATGATTAGTCCAGGCTGGACTATCAATGGGATCACATCATATGAGGATGGAATTATAAACAATCAGAACAAGCAAAGTGAAGGTTAATGAGAGGCAGGAACACACATATTCTAGCTAATTCCACTCAGGTGAGTATGTCTCCACAGACATTTGGAAGGGGTTTGTATGGCAAAAATGTTGATTAGGAAACCAGGAATATAATTGGGTTCGTATAGTAAAGGATTTACATGAACTGGTTGTACACATGACAGTTTTTGGATACTGCAAACCCGCTAATTCTCCAACTTACTGTGGTCAATTGTGAGTAATAAATAATGTAGTAGATTGTCTACATTTTCTCACAGGTTCTAATATTTATTCTCATCTCTGATTGAAGGAAACCTAGGAACCCAGAGCTGGGTAATCAATTAATTTTCTTATAGATGTAGCTTTCTCGATGCTCAGCATTTGTGTTATGGAGACTAAAACAATCTGGAAATGGACCAATGGAATTGGGAGCTATCATGGAATTCTAATTGAAATGTGTTATAATCATTTATGCTTTTATATTTTATGAGGTAAATCGTGTGGAGCACAATATACTCATAAAAATATTTTGGATGGCTAATATGTCAACTTTCTGACTATGATAATAGATACAAATGTAGTATTTACCACATTTATTGATAATTCTCAGTATTAATTTTGACTTTTCAGATATCTTTTATCTGGGTTGGGAGGACTTGGGGTGATAAGTGTACACCTAAGGTTTTCTGTAGAAATCAGAGTTCACTAGAATTCTTGTGCCCCAAATGAACATTGATAAATGTGAAGGAAATTAGAAAGTAGAGTGAAATAGTGGATTTCAAATATGGGGCTTCAAGCACATATTTTGGTTCATGGGAATGAAAACTGGAAGATTTTATGCAAAAATCTTGAAACTGTTATTTATTGTTATTTTCCACTGTGTGCATAAGTTTAATTTGTTAATCTAAGTGCTGCATGTCTTGAATATTTTAGTGTTCCTCTGAGACTAGTTTGGATTTCTTTTTTTCTTGAGAGCCTGGGCTCAGGTGAAGTTGGCACAATAGATCATCTAGACCTGTACAGTTTCGAGCCAGCTTCAGGAGAGTTTGGCCACAGGTTCAAATGAGCAAAGAAATACTTATGAAAAGACATTTAAAGTCTTTCTGGAGGGAGGCATCACTGTAACTTAATCGCATACACAATACATAGCATGACATTTTTAAGAGTGAATAACTCTAAAGACAACTCAAAAGAGAAAAAAAAAGTGATGTAATAAGCTCTTATAGTAAAGTATAAAGATAAGTAAATGTAGAACTAAGTTGGAAAAATCAAAAAGGAACTCTTTCTTTTTCAATAAAGCGACCCAAGTAATCTGTGGCGCCATCTTGGCTACTCAGGTCATTGAATAGAACAATCTACTGTGTACTCTAGTTCCCCTGTTTTTGAACCCAACATTATATTCCACTAAAGGAAACATTTCTAGTTTGGGGCAGAAAAAATAAAGATGAGCTTGGAATATCTTATTATCACTAGAAAGCTAGGATTCATTTAGAGAAATATTTATTGTGTTTATAAGGACAAAGTGGTGAGTATAGAAAGAAGGTTACTAGTTGCCAAATAGTAAAACTTTGATCTTAAAAAGGGATAGAATGATTGAAGTCAATTAAAACAATGAGTTTAGGAGTCATCCTGCTTCATATTGCCACTGTACAAGCAAGGGGAATTCGGAACTTGTTAAATGTAATTATAATGCATAAACTGGAGTTTACAAATTTCTAATAGTGTCTATAAAATATATATCAATTAAAATAAATTAGATAATTCCTACACTGGCATACTGATAGACCGTTAGGCTGTAAAATACATACTTTTTTAAAAATAAAAGAGTAAAAACTTTAATAATGAGACTACTGAGTGTGAAGTCGAATGGGAGTGTTGAATAGGAGGTAATAAGGGGGGATTCAAAAGGGAATCTGTAGTATAGGAGAAGGGAATAGAATAAATGTTATCTTACCGAAATAAAAGAGTGCCTTTATACGTTTAAAATAAATTTTAGAGATAGGCTGACCTTTGGGAGGAGGGAGAGAGAGAGAGGAGAAGAAAACAAGTAAAAGTATGGAATAGTTTGCATTCTTTGGGCCACAGAAGTAAAAGCTGTGAAAAACACAGTAAAGGTCAGATAAGGGGAGCTGTTATCCAGATTGAGGGTGAATTGTGGAAATTCCAATTTTGTTACAGTGGCAATGGGTCCCAATCCCCAAGCTAATGGAAACATGATTAAAGGAAGAATCACATTTAAGTGGTGTTTGTTGAGAAGTGAGGATAAACGTTGTCTCATTTTTTTGACGTAGATGCAAGATCTAGGGCCCAGGTTGGCTAAGATTTGTGTGGGAGACAGAGAAGTGATGTTATTTGGGAAACCTGAGTTATGTACAAAAAGATGAACATAAACCAGCACACTTGAGAAGGTTTCTAGGTACTGCAGACCTGCTTCTTCTCCCGCTCTCTCAGCTCCAATTAGCGGAGATTTCAAATAATGTAGTTTATCTATATTGTCTTAGACACTCCATTTGTCGGCTTCGCTGCTTGGAAGCGTCCCCTGGGAACTCAGCCTGGAAAAAGACAGGGCCACTTGGCTTGAATGCAGAGTAATATAAGCAAGCAGGAGGGTTGGATCCTGTCACTCAAGATAGTAGGGAAGAACAGAGCAGGGAAAGAATAATCACAATGTCTTTTAGTAAATTCTCGCTATCAAAAACCAAAAGGCTAAGCCAAAATAGATGTATAGGCTCCTTAAACATTGGCAGGTAAAAGTTTCATTTCCTTATGTTACCTATGAGATCTCTGCGGCCTGACGTGGGAAAGTGAGTCACCCGAGATCACCCAGCTGCTTAATGGCCGGGTGTGTTTGGCTTTTCAGTTCAGTGTTTATCTCCTGGAATGAACTGCTGTAGTGTTAACAAAGAACAAATGACTTCATGTGTGATCTGAAGATGACATTGTAAATGGTAAGTTAATAGTATCCCACACATAAATGACATACACACACAGATAAACAAAGATTTACAAAAGATAGTGTAAATCGGGAGAAAAGAGTATAAATATTAATATAACTTTTATGTCAGAAATGCATAGACAGACTAATTTGTCTGAATTTTGCCAAAGTTGGTTCCATTCACCACGTTAATGATATATAGAAGTACCCAAATGCATCAAAATGTAATCCTGGCAAATGAGAGAGGCCAGCTTGATTTAATGGAAAATCTGATTTCTAAAATATAATTAAAATGAATGGAGCTTTATTACTTTCAGGTAATCATAGTAACTAGTCATCAAGAAAAGTGTTTTTTTTGTTGTTGTTGTGTCAAATTTACTCACATCAGAATAGTTACTAATTAATATTTTATCCCATATAGGGATTACAAAAATTTTAAAAAATAGTTTGTTCTCTTTAGTAATTTAAATACCTCTCCTGCTTTTATAATACTACTGATTTGCTTTGAAAATAGTTTTTACTAATAATTGCAAAGGTAAGCACCTCAAAACTCTGTATTTTAGTTTTTATGAATTATATTTTTAATAAGCTTTTGTTGAACTATAATGTGCAAAAAGAAAGCAGGTATCCAGCTTAACAAATTATCACAAGAACGCACACATGTAAACACTCCCCAAGTCAAGAAATAATAATGTACTAGCACCTCCAAAACCCAGCTCTAGCCCCTCCTTATTCACTAGTCTTTCCCTCCCCACCAGTATACGAGCACTGCTCTGACACCATAGATTAGTTTTGCCTATTTTTGAACTTTTATAAGGAAGATCATATGAGATATATGTATCTATAGATCTATCTATCTATCTATCTATATATTTCTATTTGGCTTTGTTTGCTCAACTTTGTTTGTGAGATTCATCCATGATGTTGCATGTGGAAGTAGTTCATTCACTTTCTTTGCCGTATAGTTTTCCATTAAATGATTACCCATGATTCATTGGCAGTTTTACTGTGGATGGGCATTTGGATCATCTCCTCTCTTTGGCTGGTACGAATACTGCTGTTCCAAATGCTCGCAATCATGTATTTTGAGGCACTCATGTAGCAGCGATTTCTGTTGGCTACATCAATAGGACTATGATTGCTGGGTCAAAGTGTCAAAGTGGATGAATATGTTCAGTTTTAGTAGATAACCAAAGTTGTCGTACCAATTTCTACTCTCACCGGCAGTGTATTAGAATCTAGTAAGCACACATGTATGTCTTAGAATTGTCAAATTTTATAATTTTAGCAGTTCTAGTGGGTGTGTAATAGTATGCCATTGTAGTCTGAATTTGCATTGGCCTGACTACTAATGAAGTTGAGAAACATTTATATGTTTATTTACTATTTGGACATCCTCATTTTGAAAGGGCCTGTTCATGTCTTTCCCATTTTAACATCAACTTCTAGGTCTATATCTTTTTGATATGTAGGAATTCTTTTTGAATTATAAAGATTCTTTATATATTATATATTCTTTGTATGTATATTATATATTATGGTTATGATCTCTTCGTCAGGTTTTTTTTTTTTTGGCTGAGGAAGATTCGCCCGAGCTAACAACTGTTGCCAATTCTCATTTTGCTTGAGGAAGATTTGCCCTGAGCTAA